>NW_027139398.1:0-241113 GCF_035084215.1 Heptranchias perlo
TATTCCCCCTCCATCTCTCCACCCCCCCAAACAATCCCCCTCCATCTCTCACCCCCCAAACATTCCCCCTCCATCTCTCCACCCCACAACATTCCCCCTCCCCCACATCCCCCACCCCTCCACCTCCACCCCTCAAACATCCCCCTCCATCTCCACCCCCCACATCCCCTCCATCACTCCACCCCCAAACATTCCCCCCTCCATCCTCCACCCCCCAAACATTCCCCCTCCATCTCTCCCCCCCAAACATTCCCCCTCCATCTCTCCACCCACCCCCAATCCCCCTCCATCTCTCCACCCCCCAAACATTCCCCCTCCATCTCCACCCCCCAAACATTCCCCCTCCATCCTCCACCCCCCCCAAACATTCCCCCTCCATCTCTCCACCCCCAAACATTCCCCCTCCATCTCTCCACCCCCAAACATTCCCCCTCCATCTCTCCACCCCCCAAACATTCCCCCTCCATCTCCACCCCCCAAACATCCCCCTCCACTCTCCACCCCCCAAACAATCCCCCTCCATCTCTCCACCCCCAAACAACCCCCTCATCTCCCCCCCCAACATCCCCCATCCTCCACCCAACATCCCCCTCCACTCACCCCCCCAAACATTCCCCTCCATCTCACCCCCCTCAATCAATCCCCCTCCATCCACCCCCCCCAAACATCCCCCTCCATCTCTCCACCCCCCCAAACAATCCCCCTCCATCTCTCCACCCCCCAAAGAATCCCCCTCCATCACTCCACCCCCCAAACATTCCCCCTCCATCTCTCCACCCCCCCAAACATTCCCCCTCCATCTCTCCACCCCCCAAACAATCCCCCTCCATCTCTCCACCCCCAAACAATCCCCCTCCATCTCTCCACCCCCCCAAACATTCCCCCTCCATCTCTCCACCCCCCAAACAATCCCCCCTCCATCTCTCCACCCCCCAAACATTCCCCCTTCATCCCTCCACCCCCCAAACAATCCCCCTCCATCACTCCACCCCCCCAAACATTCCCCCTCCATCCTCTCCCCAACAACCCCTCCATCTCCACCCCCCCAAACATTCCCCCTCCATCTCTCCACCCCCCAAACAATCCCCCTCCATCACTCCACCCCCCAAACATTCCCCCTCCATCTCTCCACCCCCCAAACAATCCCCCTCCATCTCTCCACCCCCCAAACAATCCCCCTCCATCTCTCCACCCCCCCAAACATTCCCCCTCCATCTCTCCACCCCCCCAAACATTCCCCCTCCATCTCTCCACCCAAACATTCCCCCTCCATCTCTCCACCCCCCCAAACATTCCCCCTCCATCTCTCCACCCCCCAAACATTCCCCCTCCATCTCTCCACCCCCCCAAAGAATCCCCCTCCATCTCTCCACCCCCAAACATTTCCCCTCCATCTCTCCACCCCCCAAACATTCCCCCTCCATCTCTCCACCCCCCAAACATTCCCCCTCCATCTCTCCACCCCCCAAACATTCCCCCTCCATCTCTCCACCCCCCCAAACATTCCCCCTTCATCTCTCCACCCCCCAAACATTCCCCCTCCATCTCTCCACCCCCCAAACATTTCCCCTCCATCTCTCCCACCCCCCCAAACATTCCCCCTCCATCTCTCCACCCCCCAAACATTCCCCCTCCATCTCTCCACCCCCCAAACATTCTCCCTCCATCTCTCCACCCCCCAAACATTCCCCCTCCATCTCTCCACCCAAACAATCCCCCTCCATCTCTCCACCCCCCAAACATTCCCCCTCCATCTCTCCACCCAAACAATCCCCCTCCATCTCTCCACCCCCCAAACATTCCCCCTCCATCACTCCACCCCCCAAACAATCCCCCTCCATCTCTCCACCCCCCAAACATTCCCCTCCATCTCTCCACCCCCCAAACATTCCCCTCCATCTCTCCACCCAAACATTCCCCCTCCATCTCTCCACCCCCCAAACATTTTCCTCCATCTCTCCACCCCCCAAACATTCCCCCTCCATCTCTCCACCCCCCAAACAATCCCCCTCCATGTCTCCACCCCCCAAACATTCCCCCTCCATCTCTCCACCCCCAAACATTCCCCCTCCATCTCTCCACCCCCCAAACATTCCCCCTCCATCTCTCCACCCCGCCAAACATTCCCCCTCCATCTCTCCACCCCCCCAAACAATCCCCCTCCATCTCTCCACCCCCCAAACATTCCCCCTCCATCTCTCCACCCCGCCAAACATTCCCCCTCCATCTCTCCACCCCCCAAACAATCCCCTCCATCTCTCCACCCCCCAAACATTCCCCCTCCATCTCTCCACCCCACAACATTCCCCCTCCATCTCTCCACCCCCAAACATTCCCCTCCATCTCTCCACCCAAACATTCCCCCTCCATCTCTCCACCCCCAAACATTCCCCCTCCATCTCTCCACCCCCCAAACATTCCCCCTCCATCTCTCCACCCAAACATCCCCCTCCATCTCTCCACCCCCCAAACATTCCCCCTCCATCTCTCCACCCCCCAAACATTCCCCCTCCATCTCTCCACCCCCCAAACATTCCCCCTCCATCTCTCCACCCCCCAAACATTCCCCCTCCATCTCTCCACCCCCCAAACAATCCCCTCCATCTCTCCACCCCCCAAACATTCCCCTCCATCTCTCCACCCCCCAAACATTCCCCTCCATCTCTCCACCCCCCAAACATTCCCCCTCCATCTCTCCACCCCCCAAACATTCCCCCTCCATCTCTCCACCCCCCAAACAATCCCCCTCCATCTCTCCACCCCCCAAACATTCCCCCTTCATCCCTCCACCCCCCAAACAATCCCCCTCCATCTCTCCACCCAAACAATCCCCCTCCATCTCTCCACCCCCCCAAACATTCCCCCTCCATCTCTCCACCCCCCAAACAATCCCCCTCCATCACTCCACCCCCCAAACATTCCCCCTCCATCTCTCCACCCCCCAAACAATCCCCCTCCATCTCTCCACCCCCCAAACAATCCCCCTCCATCACTCCCACCCCCCAAACATTCCCCCTCCATCTATCCACCCCCCCAAACATTCCCCCTCCATCTCTCCACCCCTCCAAACAATCCCCCTCCATCTCTCCACCCCCCAAACAATCCCCTCCATCTCTCCACCCCCCCAAACATTCCCCCTCCATCTCTCCACCCCCCAAACAATCCTCCTCCATCTCTCCACCCCCCAAACATTCCCCCTTCATCCCTCCACCCCCCAAACAATCCCCCTCCATCACTCCACCCCCCCAAACATTCCCCCTCCATCTCTCCACCCAAACAATCCCCCTCCATCTCTCCACCCCCCCCCAAACATTCCCCCTCCATCTCTCCACCCCCCAAACATTCCCCCTCCATCTCTCCACCCCCCAAACAATCCCCCTCCATCTCTCCACCCCCCAAACATCCCCCTCCATCTCTCCACCCCCCCAAACATTCCCCCTCCATCTCTCCACCCCCCCAAACATTCCCCCTCCATCTCTCCACCCAAACATTCCCCCTCCATCTCTCCACCCCCCAAACATTCCCCTCCATCTCTCACCCCCCAAACATTCCCCCTCCATCTCTCCACCCCCCAAACATTTCCCCTCCATCTCTCCACCCCCCCAAACATTCCCCCTCCATCTCTCCACCCCCCCAAACAATCCCCCTCCATCTCTCCACCCAAACAATCCCCCTCCATCTCTCCACCCCCCAAACATTCCCCTCCATCTCTCCACCCCCCCAAACATTCCCCCTCCATCTCTCCACCCAAACATTCCCCCTCCATCTCTCCACCCCCCCAAACATTCCCCCTCCATCTCTCCACCCCCCCAAACATTCCCCCTCCATCTCTCCACCCAAACATTCCCCCTCCATCTCTCCACCCCCCCAAACATTCCCCCTCCATCTCTCCACCCCCCAAACATTCCCCCTCCATCTCTCCACCCCCCAAACATTCCCCCTCCATCTCTCCACCCCCCCAAACAATCCCCCTCCATCTCTCCACCCCCCAAACAATCCCCCTCCATCTCTCCACCCCCCAAACATTTCCCCTCCATCTCTCCACCCCCCAAACATTCCCCCTCCATCTCTCCACCCCCAAACATTCCCCCTCCATCTCTCCACCCCCCCAAACATTCCCCCTTCATCTCTCCACCCCCCAAACATTCCCCCTTCATCTCTCCACCCCCCAAACATTCCCCCTCCATCTCTCCACCCCCCAAACATTCCCCCTCCATCTCTCCACCCCCCCAAACATTCCCCCTCCATCTCTCCACCCCCCAAACATTCCCCCTCCATCTCTCCACCCCCCAAACATTCTCCCTCCATCTCTCCACCCCCCCAAACATTCCCCCTCCATCTCTCCACCCAAACAATCCCCCTCCATCTCTCCACCCCCCAAACATTCCCCCTCCATCTCTCCACCCAAACAATCCCCCTCCATCTCTCCACCCCCCCAAACATTCCCCCTCCATCACTCCACCCCCCAAACAATCCCCCTCCATCTCTCCACCCCCCAAACATTCCCCCTCCATCTCTCCACCCCCCAAACATTCCCCCTCCATCTCTCCACCCAAACATTCCCCCTCCATCTCTCCACCCCCCAAACATTCCCCCTCCATCTCTCCACCCCCCAAACATTCCCCCTCCATCTCTCCACCCCCCAAACAATCCCCCTCCATGTCTCCACCCTCCAAACATTCTCCCTCCATCTCTCCACCCCCCAAACATTCCCCCTCCATCTCTCCACCCTCCAAACATTCTCCCTCCATCACTCCACCCCCCAAACAATCCCCCTCCATCTCTCCACCCCCCCAAACATTCCCCCTCCATCTTTCCATCCCCCCAAACAATCCCCCTCCATCACTCCACCCTCCAAACATTCCCCCTCCATCTTTCCATCCACCCAAACAATCCCCCTCCATCACTCCACCCTCCAAACATTCCCCCTTCATCTCTCCACCCCCCAAACAATCCCCCTCCATCACTCCACCCTCCAAACAATCCCCCTCCATCTTTCCATCCCCCCAAACATTCCCCCTCCATCTCTCCACCCCCCAAACAATCCCCCTCCATCACTCCACCCTCCAAACATTCCCCCTCCATCTCTCCACTCCCCAAACATTCCCCCTCCATCTCTCCACCCCCCCAAACAATCCCCCTCCATCTCTCCACCCCCCAAACAATCCCCCTCCATCTCTCCACCCCCCAAACATTCCCCCTCCATCTCTCCACCCCCCAAACATTCCCCCTCCATCTCTCCACCCCCCCAAACAATCCCCCTCCATCTCTCCACCCCCCCAAACAATCCCACTCCATCTCTCCACCCTCCAAACATTCCCCCTCCATCTCTCCACCCAAACATTCCCCCTCCATCTCTCCACCCCCCAAACATTCCCCCTCCATCTCTCCACCCCCCAAACATTCCCCCTCCATCTGTCCACCCCCCCCAAACAATCCCCCTCCATCTCTCCACCCCCCCAAACAATCCCCCTCCATCTCTCCACCCCCCAAACATTCCCCCTCCATCTCTCCACCCCCCCAAACAATCCCCCTCCATCTCTCCACCCCCCCAAACATTCCCCCTCCATCTCTCCACCCCCCCAAACAATCCCCCTCCATCTCTCCACTCTCCAAACATTCCCCCTCCATCTCTCCACCCCCCAAACATTCCCCCTCCATCTCTCCACCCCCCCAAACAATCCCCCTCCATCTCTCCACCCCCCCAAACAATCCCCCTCCATCTCTCCACCCCCCCAAACAATCCCCCTCCATCTCTCCACCCTCCAAACATTCCCCCTCCATCTCTCCACCCCCCAAACATTCCCCCTCCATCTCTCCACCCCCCAGACATTCCCCCTCCATCTCTCCACCCCCCCAAACAATCCCCCTCCATCTCTCCACCCCCCCAAACAATCCCCCTCCATCTCTCCACCCCCCCAAACAATCCCCCTCCATCTCTCCACCCCCCCAAACAATCCCCCTCCATCTCTCCACCCCCCCAAACAATCCCCCTCCATCTCTCAACCCTCCAAACATTCCCCCTCCATCTCTCCACCCCCCCAAACAATCCCCCTCCATCTCTCCACCCTCCAAACATTCCCCCTCCATCTCTCCACCCCCCCCAAACATTCCCCCTCCATCTCTCCACCCCCCCAAACAATCCCCCTCCATCTCTCCACCCCCCAAACATTCCCCCTCCATCTCTCCACCCCCCAAACATTCCCCCTCCATCTCTCCACTGCCCAAACATTCCTCCTCCATCTCTCCACCCCCCAAACATTCCCCCTCCATCTCTCCACCCCCCAAACATTCCCCCTCCATCTCTCCACCCAAACATTCCCCCTCCATCTCTCCACCCCCCAAACAATCCCCCTCCATCTCTCCACCCCCTAAACATTCCCCCTCCATCTCTCCACCCCCCAAACAATCCCCCTCCATCTCTCCACCCCCCAAACAATCCCCCTCCATCCCTCCCACCCCCCAAACATTCCCCCTCCATCTCTCCACCCCCCAAACATTCCCCCTCCATCTCTCCACCCAAACATTCCCCCTCCATCCCTCCACCCCCCAAACAATCCCCCTCCATCCCTCCACCCCCCAAACAATCCCCCTCCATCTCTCCACCCCCCCAAACAATCCCCCCCCATCTCTCCACCCCCCCAAACATTCCCCCTCCATCTCTCCACCCCCCAAACAATCCCCCTCCATCTCTCCACCCCCCCAAACATTCCCCCTCCATCTCTCCACCCCCAAACATTCCCCCTCCATCTCTCCACCCCCAAACATTCCCCCTCCATCTCTCCACCCTCCAAACATTCCCCCTCCATCTCTCCACCCCCCCAAACATTCCCCCTCCATCTCTCCACCCCCCAAACTATCCCCCTCCATCTCTCCACCCCCCCAAACAATCCCCCTCCATCTCTCCACCCCCCAAACATTCCCCCTCCATCTCTCCACTGCCCAAACATTCCCCCTCCATCTCTCCACCCCCCAAACATTCCCCCTCCATCTCTCCACCCCCCCAAACAATCCCCCTCCATCTCTCCACCCAAACATTCCCCCTCCATCTCTCCACCCCCCAAACATTCCCCCTCCATCTCTCCACCCCCCAAACATTCCCCCTCCATCTCTCCACCGCCCAAACATTCCCCCTCCATCTCTCCACCCCCCAAACAATCCCCCTCCATCTCTCCACCCCCAAACAATCCCCCTCCCTCTCTCCACCCAAACATTCCCCCTCCATCTCTCCACCCCCCCAAACAATCCCCCTCCATCTCTCCACCCCCAAACATTCCCCCTCCATCACTCCACCCAAACATTCCCCCTCCCTCTCTCCACCCAAACATTCCCCTCCATCTCTCCACCCAAACATTCCCCCTCCATCTCTCCACCCCCCAAACATTCCCCCTCCATCTCTCCACCCAAACAATCCCCCTCCATCTCTCCACCCCCCAAACATTCCCCCTCCATCTCTCCACCCCCAAACAATCCCCCTCCATCTCTCCACCCCCCAAACATTCCCCCTCCATCTCTCCACCCCCCCAAACAATCCCCCTCCATCTCTCCACCCCCCCAAACATTCCCCCTCCATCTCTCCACCCCCCAAACATTCCCCCCTCCATCTCTCCACCCCCCAAACATTCCCCCTCCATCTCTCCACCCAAACATTCCCCCTCCATCTCTCTACCCCCCAAACATTCCCCCTCCATCTCTCCACCCCCCCAAACATTCCCCCTCCATCTCTCCACCCCCCAAACATTCCCCCTCCATCTCTCCACCCAAACATTCCCCCTCCATCTCTCCACCCCCCAAACAATCCCCCTCCATCTCTCCACCCCCCAAACATTCCCCCTCCACCCCCCAAACATTCCCCCTCCATCTCTCCACCCCCCAAACAATCCCCCTCCATCTCTCCACCCCCCAAACAATCCCCCTCCATCCCTCCACCCCCCAAACATTCCCCCTCCATCTCTCCACCCCCCAAACATTCCCCCTCCATCTCTCCACCCCCCCAAACATTCCCCTCCATCTTTCCACCCCCCCAAACATTCCCCCTCCATCTCTCCACCCCCCCAAACATTCCCCCTCCATCTCTCCACCCCCCCAAACATTCCCCCTCCATCTCTCCACCCCCCAAACATTCCCCCTCCATCTCTCCACCCCCCAAACATTCCCCCTCCATCTCTCCACCCAAACATTCCCCTCCATCCCTCCACCCCCAAACAATCCCCCTCCATCCCTCCACCCCCCAAACAATCCCCCTCCATCTCTCCACCCCCCCAAACATTGCCCCTCCATCTCTCCACCCCCCCAAACAATCCCCCTCCATCTCTCCACCCCCCAAACATTCCCCCTCCATCTCTCCACCCCCCAAACATTCCCCCTCCATCTCTCCACCCCCCAAACATTCCCCCTCCATCTCTCCACCCCACAAACAATCCCCCTCCATCTCTCCACCCCCCCAAACAATCCCCCTCCATCTCTCCACCCCCCCAAACATTCCCCCTCCATCTCTCCACCCCCCCAAACAATCCCCCTCCATCTCTCCACCCCCCCAAACATTCCCCCTCCATCTCTCCACCCCCCAATCATTCCCCCTCCATCTCTCCACCCCCCAAACATTCCCCCTCCATCTCTCCACCCCCCAAACATTCCCCCTCCATCACTCCACCCCCCCAAACATTCCCCCTCCATCTCTCCACCCCCCCAAACATTCCCCCTCCATCTCTCCACCCCCCAAACAATCCCCCTCCATCTCTCCACCCAAACAATCCCCCTCCATCTCTCCACCCCCCCAAACAATCTCCCTCCATCTCTCCACCCCCCCAAACAATCCCCCTCCATCTCTCCACCCCCCCAAACAATCCCCCTCCATCTCTCCACCCCCAAACATTCCCCCTCCATCTCTCCACCCCCCAAACATTCCCCCTCCATCTCTCCACCCCCCAAACATTCCCCCTCCATCTCTCCACCCCCCAAACATTCCCCTCCATCTCTCCACCCTCCAAACATTCCCCCTCCATCTCTCCACCCCCCAAACATTCCCCCTCCATCTCTCCACCCCCCAAACATTCCCCCTCCATCTCTCCACCCCCCAAACATTCCCCCACCATCTCTCCACCCCCCAAACATTCCCCCTCCATCTCTCCACCCCCCAAACATTCCCCCTCCATCACTCCACACCCCAAACATTCCCCCACCATCTCTCCACCCTCCAAACATTCCCCTCCATCTCTCCACCCAAACATTCCCCTCCATCACTCCACACCCCAAACATTCCCCCTCCATCTCTCCACCCCCCAAACATTCCCCCTCCATCTCTCCACCCCCCAAACATTCCCCCTCCATCTCTCCACCCCCCAAACATTCCCCCTCCATCTCTCCACCCAAACATTCCCCCTCCATCTCTCCACCCCCCAAACATTCCCCCACCATCTCTCCACCCCCCAAACAATCCCCCTCCATCTCTCCACCCCCCAAACATTCCCCCTCCATCTCTCCACCCCCCAAACATTCCCCCTCCATCTCTCCACCCCCCAAACATTCCCGCTCCATCTCTCCACCCCCCAAACAATCCCCCTCCATCTCTCCACCCAAACATTCCCCCTCCATCTCTCCACCCCCCAAACATTCCCCCACCATCTCTCCACCCCCCAAACATTCCCCCTCCATCTCTCCACCCCCCAAACAATCCCCCTCCATCTCTCCACCCCCCAAACATTCCCCCTCCATCTCTCCACCCCCCAAACAATCCCGCTCCATCTCTCCACCCCCCAAACATTCCCCCACCATCTCTCCACCCCCCAAACATTCCCCCTCCATCTCTCCACCCCCCAAACATTCCCCCTCCATCACTCCACCCAAACATTCCCCCTCCATCTCTCCACCCCCAAAGATTCCCCCTCCATCTCTCCACCCCCCAAACAATCCCCCTCCATCTCTCCACCCAAACATTCCCCCACCATCTCTCCACCCCCCAAACAATCCCCCTCCATCTCTCCACCCCCCAAACGTTCCCCCTCCCTCTCTCCACCCAAACGTTCCCCCTCCCTCTGTCCCCCCTCCCTCTGTCCCCCCCCCCAAAACGTTCCCCCTCCATCTCTCCCCCCCCCCCAAAAACGTTCCCCCATCCTCCCTCTTCCCCCCCCCCCCCCCCAAAACGTTCCCCCATCCTCCCTCTCCCCCCCCCCCCCCCCCCAAAACATTCCCCCTTCCTCCCTCTCCCCCCAGCTTGGAGAGAAACTATTTCCACTGGTTGGGGATTCTAGGAGTAGGGGACACAGTCTAAAAATTAGAGCCAGACCTTTCAGGAGTGAGATTAGAAAACATTTCTACACACAAAGGGTGGTAGAAGTTTGGAACTCTCTTCCGCAAACGGCAATTGATACTAGCTCAATTGCTAAATTTAAATCTGAGATAGATCGACTTTTGATAATCTCATGTAGTAAAGGATATGGGGCGAAGGCAGGTGTATGGTGTTAGGTCACAGGTCAACCATGATCTCATTGAATGGCTGAAAATCATAATACAATTAGGCAGAGTCAACATGGTTTTATGAAAGGGAAGTCGAGTTTGACAAATCTATTCGAGTTTTTTGGGGGTGTAACTAGCAGGGTAGATAAAGGGGAACCAGTGGATGTGGTATATTTGGATTTTCAAAAAGCATTCGATAAGTTGCCACATAAAAGGTTGTTACACAAGATAAGGGCTCATGGGGTTGTGGGTAATATACTAACATGGATAGAGGATTGGTTAATGGACAGAAAACAGAGAGTAGGAATAAACGGGTCATTCTCAGGGTGTCAGGCTGTAACTAGTGGGGTACCACAAGGATCAGTGCTTGGGCCACAGCTATTTACAATCTATATTAATGACTTAGATGAAGGGACCGAGTGTAATGTATCCAAGTTTGCTGATGATGCAAAGCTAGGTGGGAAAGTAAGATGTGAGGAGGACACAGAGTCTGCAAAGGGATATAGACAGGTTAAGTGAGTGGGCAAGAAGGTGGCGGATGGAGTATAATGTGGGGAAATGAGAGGTTATTCACTTTGGTAGGAAGAATAGAAAAACAGAATATTTTTTAAATGGTGAGAAACTATTAAATGTTGGTGTTCAGGGAGGCTTGGGTGTCCTCGTAGAAGAAACACAGAAAGTTAGTATACAGATACAGTAATCAATTAGGAAGGCAAACGGGATGTGGGCCTTTATTGCAAGGGGTTGGAGTACAAGAGTAAGGAAGTCTTACTGCAATTGTACAGGGATTTGGTGAGACCTCATCTGGAGTACTGTGTACAGTTTTGGTCTCCTTATCTAAGGAAGGATATACTTGCCTTAGAGGGGGTGCAACAAAGGTTCACTAGATTGATTCCTGGGATGAGAGGGTTGTCCTATGAGGAGAGATTGAGTAGAATGGGCCTATACTCTCTGGAGTTTAGAAGAATGAGAGGTGATCTCATTGAAAGATAGATTCTGAGGGGGCTTGACAGGGTAGATGCTGAGAGGCTGTTTCCCCTGGCTGGAGAGTCTAGAACTAGGGGGCATAATCTCATGATGAGGGGTCGGCCATTTAAGACTGAGATGGGGAGAAATTTCTTCACTCAGGGTTGTGAATCTTTGCAATTCTCTACCGCAAAACACTGTGGACACTGAGTCGTTGAGTAATCCAAGGCTGAGATCGATAGATTTTTGGACACTGAGGGAATCAAAGGACATGGGGATCGGGCGGGAAAGTGGAGTTGAGGTCGAAGATCAGCCATGATCTTCTTGAATGGTGGAGCAGGATCGAGGGGCCGAATGGCCTACTCCTGTTTCCATTTTCCCCCACTCTAACCACCCCCCCCACTCTCTCCTCTCCCCCAAATATTCCCCACCTCCTCTTCCCCCCCCAAACATTCCCCCCCACCACTCTCTCCCCCCACCACTCTCTCCCCCCCCCACTCTCTCCCCCCCCCCACTCTCTCCCCCCCCCACTCTCTCCCCCCCACTCTCTCCCCCCCACTCTCTCCCCCCCACTCTCTCCCCCCACTCTCTCCCCCCCCACTCTCCCCTCCCCCACTCTCCCCTCCCCCCACTCTCCCCTCCCCCCAAACATCCCCTCCCCCCAAACACCCCCTCCCCCAAACACCCCCTCCCCCCAAACACCCCCTCCCCCCAAACACCCCCTCCCCCCAAAAACCCCCTCCCCCCAAACACCCCCTCCCCCCAAACACCCCCCCCCCAAACACCCCCCCCCCCAAACACCCCCCCCCCCAAACACCCCCCCCCCAAACACCCCCCCCCAACACCCCTCCCCCCAAACACCCCTCCCCCCAAACACCCCCTCCCCCCAAACACCCCCTCCCCCCAAACACCCCCTCCCCCCAAACACCCCCTCCCCCCAAACACCCCCTCCCCCCAAACACCCCCTCCCCCCAAACACCCCCTCCCCCCAAACACCCCCTCCCCCAAACACCCCCTCCCCCCAAACACCCCCTCCCCCCAAACACCCCCTCCCCCCACACTCCCCTTCCCCCCACACTCCCCCTCCCCCCACACTCCCCCTCCCCCCACACTCCCCCTCCCCCCACACTCCCCCTCCCCCCACACTCCCCCTCCCCCCACACTCCCCCTCCCCCCACACTCCCCCTCCCCCCACACTCCCCTTCCCCCCACACTCCCCTTCACCCCACACTCCCCCTCCCCCCACTATCCCTCCACCCTCCTCCCCCTCCCCCGAAACCCTTCTCCCCCTCCCCCGAAACCCTTCTCCCCCTCCCCGAAACCCTTCTCCCCCTCCCCCGAAACCCTTCTCCCCCTCCCCCGAAACCCCCCTCCCCCTCCCCCGAAACCCCCCTCCCCCTCCCCCGAAACCCCCCTCCCCCTCCCCCGAAACCCTTCTCCCCCTCCCCCGAAACCCTTCTCCCCCTCCCCCGAAACCCCCCTCCCCCTCCCCCGAAACCCCCCTCCCCCCACTCCAATAAGGAATTCAGGAGAAACTTCTTCACCCAGAGAGTGGTGAGAATGTGGAACTCACTCCCACAAGGAGAGGTTGAGGTGAATAGTGGAGATGGATTTAAGGGGAAGCTCGATAAACACATGAGGGAGAAAGGAATAGAAGGAGATGCTGATAGGGTGAGATGGAGAGGGGAGGGAGGAGGCTCGTGTGGAGAATTAACACCGGGATAGACCAGTGGGGCCGAATGGCCTGTTTCTGTGCTGTACATTCGATGTATCTCGGTGTAATGGATTGCTGGTGGTCTGTAACCTCGCTGGGTCTTCTCACTTCTCTGATTTCTACTACTCATTCCCTTCCAGACACTGAAGAACACCTGGTTAAATAAATATGCCAAGGACTCGGCTGATCCGGGAGTGTTGGTCCTGTTAGCCTGTGGCACCATGTCCAGTACCTGCGGACAGCTGGCCAGCTACCCATTAGCTCTGGTCAGGACACGAATGCAAGCACAGGGTAAGGCTCTGACCGTTCCCTGCCTTTCTTTGTAATTAAAATGAACCGTATTGTTACATTAAACCTTTCTATAAATCACTAATTAGGTCCCACGTGGAGCATTGTGTCCAATTCTGGGCCCCGCACTTTAGGAAGGATGTGACGGCCTTGGAGAGGGTGCGGAGGAGATTTACTGGAATTGTCCCAGGGATGAGGGACTTCAGTTATGGGGAGAGACTGGAGAAGCTGGGGTTGTTCTCCTTAGAGCAGAGAAGGTTAAGGGGAGATTTAATCGAGGGGTTCAAAATCATGAGGGGTTTTCATAGAGTGAATAAGGAGAAACTGTTTCCAGTGGCAGAAGGGTCGGTGACCAGAGGACACAGATTTAAGATAATTGGTAAAAGAACCAGAGGGGAGATGAGGAAAAATCTTTTTATTCAGCGAGTTGTTCTGATCTGGAATGTGCTGCCTGAAAGGGCGGGGGAAGCAGATTCAATAATAACTTTCAAAAGGGAATTGGAGAAATAGTTGAAAAGAAGAAATTTTCAGGGCTCTGGGGAAAGAGCGGGGGGAGTGGGACTAATTGGATAGATCTTTCAAAGAGCCGGCACAGGCACGATGGACCGAATGGCCTCTTTCTGTGCTGCATAATTCTATGATCTAGGGGCATTCGACCCTGTCCTTTCCCTGGATTTGTCTTTAATTAAAACCTACAGCGGTTTAGACCCGACAGCATTAATGAGGATTTGGAGAATATCCTACAAAGCTAGCAGCTTAAAACTGACTGGTGTCTGCTCGGTATGAGCTGTGGGTCAGTATATCCCAATCTGACACAGGCCAGGCTGACGAGATCACTGCGAGCTAGTACCCGGACCCTTCCATCCAGCTCCAACTCCCTGTATTACTGCTCTCGGTCACTCCCTGCTCCAACTCCCTGTATTACTGCTCTCTGTCACTCCCTGCTCCAACTCCCTGTATTACTGCTCTCGGTCACTCCCTGCTCCAACTCCCTGTATTACTGCTCTCTGTCACTCCCTGCTCCAACTCCCTGTATTACTGCTCTCTGTCACTCCCTGCTCCAACTCCCTGTATTACTGCTCTCTGTTACTCCCTGCTCCAACTCCCTGTATTACTGCTCTCGGTCACTCCCTGCTCCAACTCCCTGTATTACTACTCTCTGTCACTCCCTGCTCCAACTCCCTGTATTACTGCTCTCGGTCACTCCCTGCTCCAACTCCCTGTATTACTGCTCTCTGTCACTCCCTGCTCCAACTCCCTGTATTACTGCTCTCTGTCACTCCCTGCTCCAACTCCCTGTATTACTGCTCTCTGTTACTCCCTGCTCCAACTCCCTGTATTACTGCTCTCGGTCACTCCCTGCTCCAACTCCCTGTATTACTGCTCTCAGTCACTCCCTGCTCCAACTCCCTGTATTACTGCTCTCGGTCACTCCCTGCTCCAACTCCCTGTATTACTACTCTCTGTCACTCCCTGCTCCAACTCCCTGTATTACTGCTCTCTGTCACTCCCGGCTCCAACTCCCTGTATTACTGCTCTCTGTTACTCCCTGCTCCAACTCCCTGTATTACTGCTCTCTGTCACTCCCTGCTCCAACTCCCTGTATTACTGCTCTCAGTCACTCCCTGCTCCAACTCCCTGTATTACTGCTCTCTGTCACTCCCTGCTCCAACTCCCTGTATTACTGCTCTCTGTCACTCCCTGCTCCAACTCCCTGTATTACTGCTCTCTGTTACTCCCTGCTCCAACTCCCTGTATTACTGCTCTCGGTCACTCCCTGCTCCAACTCCCGGTATTACTGCTCTCAGTCACTCCCTGCTCCAACTCCCTGTATTACTGCTCTCGGTCACTCCCTGCTCCAACTCCCGGTATTACTGCTCTCAGTCACTCCCTGCTCCAACTCCCTGTATTACTGCTCTCAGTCACTCCCTGCTCCAACTCCCTGTATTACTGCTCTCTGTCACTCCCTGCTCCAACTCCCTGTATTACTGCTCTCGGTCACTCCCTGCTCCAACTCCCTGTATTACTGCTCTCGGTCACTCCCTGCTCCAACTCCCTGTATTACTGCTCTCTGTCACTCCCTGCTCCAACTCCCTGTATTACTGCTCTCAGTCACTCCCT
Organism: Heptranchias perlo; assembly: GCF_035084215.1. Classification (NCBI taxonomy): domain Eukaryota; kingdom Metazoa; phylum Chordata; class Chondrichthyes; order Hexanchiformes; family Hexanchidae; genus Heptranchias; species Heptranchias perlo. The sequence goes on from NW_027139398.1 coordinate 15,545, forward strand.
GCTCCAACTCCCTGTATTACTACTCCCTGCTCCAACTCCCTGTATTACTGCTCTCTGTCACTCCCTGCTCCAACTCCCTGTATTACTGCTCTCTGTCAAGGGTACGGTAGCATAGTGGTTATGTTACTGGACTAGTAATCCAGAGGCTTGGACTAATAATCTCCAACAAGAGAGAGTCTAACCACCTCCCCTTGACGTTCAACGGCATTACCATCACACGGACTGCAGCGGTTCAAGAAGGCGGCTCACCACCACTTTCTCAAGGGCAATTAGGGATGGGCAATAAATGCCGGCCTCACCAGCGACGCCCACATCCCATGAACGAATAAAAAAAAACTCCACTTTCCTGCCCGATCCCCATATCCCTTGATTCCCCTAGAGTCCAAAAATCTATCGATCTCAGCCTTGAATATACTCAACGACTCAGCATCCACAGCCCTCTGGGGTAGAGAATTCCAAAGATTCACAATCCTCTGAGTGAAGAAATTTCTCCTCATCTCAGTCTTAAATGGCCGACCCCGTATCCTGCAACTATGCCCCCTCGTTCTAGACTCTCCAGCCAGGGGAAACATCCTCTCAGTATCTACCCTGTCAAGTCCCCTCAGAATCTTATATGTGTCAATAAGATCACCTCTCGTTCTTCTAAACTCCAGAGAGTATAGGCCAATTCATAGAAGATTAGAATTCATAGAAAATTTACGGCACGGAAGGAGGCCATTCGGCCCATCGTGTCCGTGCCGGCCAAAAATGAGCCACCCAGCCTAATCCCACTTTCCAGCACTTGGTCCGTAGCCCTGTAGTTACAGAACTTCAGGGGCACATCCAGGTACTTTTTAAATGAGTTGAGGGTTTCTGCCTCTCCCACCCTCTCAGGCAGTGAGTTCCAGACCCCCACCACCCTCTGGGTGAAAACATTTCTCCTCAGCTCCCCTCTAATCCTTCTACCAATCACTTTAAATCTATGCCATCTGGTCACTGACCCCTCTGCTAAGGGAAATAGGTCATAGAGTCATAGAGTTATACGGCACGGATAGAGGCCCTTCGGCCCATCGTGTCCGCGCCGGCCATCAGCCCAGTCTACTCTAATCCCATATTCCAGCATTTGGTCCGTAGCCTTGTATGCTATGGCATTTCAAGTGCTCATCCAAATGCTTCTTGAATGTTGTGAGGGTTCCTGCCTCCACAACCCTTTCAGGCAGTGAGTTCCAGACTCCAACCACCCTCTGGGTGAAAAAGTTCTTTCTCAAATCCCCTCTAAACCTCCCGCCTTTTACCTTGAATCTATGTCCCCTTGTTATAGAACCCTCAACGAAGGGAAAAAGCTCCTTAGTATCCATCCTATCTGTGCCCCTCATAATTTTGTACACCTCAATCATGTCCCCCCTCAGCCTCCTCTGCTCCAAGGAAAACAAACCCAATCTTCCCAGTCTCTCTTCATAGCTGAAGCGCTCCAGCCCTGGTAACATCCTGGTGAATCTCCTCTGCACCCTCTCCAAAGCGATCACATCCTTCCTGTCGTGTGGCGACCAGAACTGCACACAGTACTCCAGCTGTGGCCTAACCAGTGTTTTATACAGCTCCATCATAACCTCCTTGCTCTTATATTCTATGCCTCGGCTAATAAAGGCAAGTATCCCATATGCCTTCTTTACCACCTTATCTACCTGTTCCGCCGCCTTCAGGGATCTGTGAACTTGCACACCAAGATCCCTCTGACCCTCTGTCTTGCCTAGGGTCCTCCCATTCATTGTGTATTCCCTTGCCTTGTTAGTCCCTCCAAAGTGCATCACCTCGCACTTTTCCGGGTTAAATTCCATTTGCCACTGTTCCGCCCATCTGACCAACCCATCTATATCGTCCTGCAGACTGAGGCTATCCTCCTCGCTATTTACCACCCTACCAATTTTTGTATCATCAGCGAACTTACTGATCATACCTTTTACATTCATATCCAAGTCATTAATGTAGACCACAAACAGCAAGGGACCCAGCACCGATCCCTGTGGTACCCCACTGGCCACAGGCTTCCAGTCACAAAAACAACCTTCGACCATCACCCTCTGCCTTCTGCCACTAAGCCAGTTTTGTATCCAAAGTGCCAAGGCACCCTGGATTCCATGGGCTCGTACCTTCTTGACCAGTCTCCTGTGGGGGACTTTATCGAAGGCCTTACTGAAATCCATGTATACCACATCCACTGCGTTACCCTCATCCACACGCCTAGTCACCCCCTCAAAAAATTCAATCAAATTAGTCAGACATGATCTTCCCTTGACAAAGCCATGTTGACTATCCCTGATTAATCCTTGCTTCTCCAAGTGGAGACTAATTTTGTCCTTCAGAATTTTTTCCAATAATTTTCCTACCACTGATGTTAGGCTCACTGGCCTGTAGTTCCCCGGTTTTTCCCTACTCCCCTTCTTGAATAATGGTACTACATTAGCGGTTCTCCAGTCCTCTGGCACATCCCCTGTGGCCAGAGAGGTTCTGAATATATGTGTCAGAGCCCCCGCAATCTCCTCCTTTGCCTCACACAGTAGCCTGGGATACATTTCGTCCGGGCCTGGGGATTTATCCATTTTTAGGCCTGCTAAAACCGCCAATACCTCCTCCCGCTCGATGTTAATATGTTCGAGTATATCACAGTCCCCCTGCCGTATTTCTCTGTCTACATCGTCCTTCTCCATAGTGAAAACAGATGCAAAAAATTCATTTAGAACCCCTCCTACATCTGCCGGCTCCACACACAGATTGCCATTTTTGTCCCTAGTCATCCTCTTACCCTTAATATACTTATAAAACATCTTAGGATTTTCCTTTATTTTGCTCGCCAGTGTTATTTCATGGCCCCTCCTTGATCTCCTAATTTCTTTTTTAAGTATCCCCCTGCACTTTTTGTACTCCTCTAGGGCTTCCTCCGTCTTTAGCCTTTTGTATCTGCCAAAAGCCCTCCTTTTTTTCCTAATCCATTCTCGTATATCCCCTGACATCCAAGGTTCCCTGGAGTTCTTGGAACCACCCTTGACCTTTACAGGAACATGTTGCCATTGTATGGTCTCAATCTCCCTTCTGAAAGACTCCCATTGCTCCGATGCGGATTTTCCTACAAGCAGCTGATCCCAGTCCATTTTGGCCAGATCCTGCCTTATCCTATTAAAATCGGCCTTCCCCCAATTTAGAACCTTTATTTCCGGCCCCTCCCTGTCCTTTTCCATGACCACCTTAAATCTCACCGAATTATGGTCACTGTCACCAAAGTGCTCACCTACTAGCACTTCTTCCACTTGGCCGGCCACATTCCCTAGAATTAGGTCCAGTACCGCCCCCTCTCTTGTAGGACTTTCTACATGCTGGCTCAAAAAGCTCTCCTGGATGCACGTTAAGAATTTTGTACCCTCTAAGCCTTTTACACTCTGAGTATCCCAGTTAATATTGGGGAAGTTGAAATCCCCCACTATTATTACCCTATTATTTGCACAATTTTCTGAGATTTGCCTACATATCTGTTCCTCGATCTCCCCCTGACTGTTTGGGGGTCTATAGTACACTCCCATCAAAGTGCTTGCCCCCTTTTTGTTTTTAAGCTCCACCCATATGGCCTCATTAGAGGAACCTGCTAATATATCATCCCTCCTTATGGCAGTAATTGATTCTTTAATTAATATTGCGACCCCCCCTCCTCTTATACCTCCCCCTCTGTCTCGCCTGAAGATTCTGTACCCCGGAATATTGAGCTGCCAGTCTTGCCCCTCCCTCAACCATGTCTCTGTGACAGCAACAATATCATACTCCCATGTGTTTATCAACACCTTCAGTTCATCCACCTTATTCGCAAGACTCCTTGCATTAAAATAGATGCCATCCAGCCTTGCCCTCACATATTTGCCCTGTCTTCCAAGCTGACTTGTTTTTTTCTCTATATTTGGCTGCACATCACCCCTTATTGTAGCTCCACTCTGATAGAGTGAATAGGTCCTTCCTATCCACTCTATCTCGGCCCCTCATAATGTTGTACACCTCAATTAAATCTCCCCTCAGCCTCCTCTGTTCCAAAGAAAATAACCCCAGCCTATCCAATCTTTCCTCATAGCTAAAATTCTCCAGTCCTGGCAACATCCTCGTAAATCTCCTCTGTACCCTCTCTAGTGCAATCACATCTTTCCTGTAATGTGGTGACCAGAACTGTACACAGTACTCAAGCTGTGGCCTAACCAGTGTTTTATACAGTTCCAGCATAACCTCCCTGCTCTTATATTCTATGCCTCGGCTAATACAGGAAAGTATCCCGTTTGCCTTCTTGACCACCTTATCTACCTGTCCTGCTATCTTCAGGGATCTGTGGACATGCACTCCAAGGTCCCTCACTTCCTCTACACCTCTCAGTATCCTCCCATTTATTGTGTATTCCCTTGCCTTGTTTGCCCTCCCTAAATGCATTACCTCACACTGCTCCAGATTGAATTCCATTGGTATCTTTTCTGCCCACCTGACCAGTCCATTGATATCTTCCTGCAGTCTGCAGCTTTCCTCCTCACTATCAGCCACACGGCCTATTTTTCTATCATCTGCAAACTTCTTAATCATGCCCCCTACATTTAAGTCCAAATCATTAATATATACCACAAAAAGCAAGGGACCTGGTACTGAGCCCTGCGGGACCCCACTGGAAACAGACTTCCAATCACAAAAACACCCCTCGACCATTACCCTTTGCTTCCTGCCACTGAACCAATTTTGGATCCAACTTACCACTCTCCCTTGGATCCCATGGGCTTGTACTTTTTTGACCAGTCTGCCATGTGGGCCCATTCTACTCAACCTCTCCTCATAGGACAACCCTCTCATTGCAGGAATTAATCTAGTGAACCTCCATTGCACCGCCTCTAAGGCAAGTATATCCTTTCTTCCTGTGTCCTCTACCACTGTTCCAGCTTCAGTTAGTCTGAATGACTCCCAGGGACCAATATTCTCCACTATTCAGAACACCATGGGTGAAAATTGATGGGTATGGTTCGTGTAGGGGTTCTGTAACCGGACTAATAATCCAGAGAACGTGAATTCAAATCGCACCCTGGGGCAGTTTGAGAAATTGGATTCAGTAAGAATCATAGAATCATTGCAGCACAGAAGGTGGCCATTCGGCCCATCAAGTCTGCGCCTGCTGTTTGTAGTTAGTCCCACTCCCCTGCTCTTTCCCCGTAGCCCTGCCAATTTTTTCTCTTCAAATATTTATCCAATTCCTTTTTGAAGGCCACAATTGAATCTGCTTCCACCCCCTTTCAGACAGCGGATTCCAGATCCTAACCACTCGCTGTGTAAAAAAGTTTTTCCTCATGTTGCCTTTGGTTCTTTTGCCAATCACCTTAAATCTGTGTCCTCTGGTTCTTGACCCTTCCACCAATGGGAACAGTTTCTCTTTATTTACTTTATCTAAACCCATCATGATTTTAAATACTTTTATCAAATTTCCTCTCAACCTTCTCTGCTCTAAGGAGAACAACCCCAGCTTCTCCAGTCTATCCACATAACTAAAGTCCCTCATCCCTGGATCCATTCTAGTAAATCTCTTCTGCAGTCTCTCTAAGGTCTTCACATCCTTCATAAAGTGCGGTGCCCAGAACTGGACACAATACTCCAGTTGTGGCCGAACCAGTGTTTTATAAAGGTTCATCATGACTTCCTTATTTTGTACTCTATGCCTCTAATTATAAACCCAGGATCCCATATGCTTTTATAACCACTTTCTCAACCTGTCCTGCCACCTTCAATGATTTGTGCACATATACCCCCAGGTCTCTCTGTTCCTGTACCCCTTTAGAATTGTGCCCTCTAGTTTGTATTGCCTCTCCTCACTCTTCCTACCGAAATGTATCACTTTGCACTTTTCTGCGTTAAATTTCATCTGCCACGTGTCCGCCCATTCCACCAGCCTGTCTATATCCTCTTGAAGTCGATGATTATCCTCCTCACTGTTCACTACACTTCCAAGTTTTGTGTCATCTGCAAATTTGGAAATTGTGCCCTGTACACCCAAGTCCAAGTCATTAATATATATCAAGAAAAGCAGTGGTCCCAGCACCGACCCCTGGGGAACACCACTGTACACCTCCCTCCAGTCCGAAAAACAACCGTTCACCACTACTCTGTTTTCTGTCACTTAGCCAATTTCATATCCATGCTGTTACTGCCCCCTTTATTCCATGGGCTTCAATTTTGCTGACAAGCTATTGTGTGGCACTTTATCAAATGCCTTTTGAAAGTCCATATACACCACATCAACCACATTGCCCTCATCGACCCTTTCTGTTACTTCATCAAAAAACTCTATCAAGTTAGTTAAACACAATTTGCCTTTAACAAATTCATGCTGGCTTTCCTTCATTAATCCACACTTGTCCCAGTGACTGTTAATTCTGTCCTGGATTATCGTTTCTAAAAGTTTCCCCACCACCGAGGTTAAACTGACTGGCCTGTAGTTGCTGGGTTTTTCCTTACACACTTTTTTGAACATTTTCAATTCTCCAGTCCTCTGCCACCAACTCTGTATTTAAGGAGGATTGAAAGATTATGGCCAGCACCTCTGCAATTTCCACCCTTACTTCCCTCAGCAACCTAGGATGCATTCCCATTACATATAGACCTATAGAACCAAAGAAAAGATCCGGCACAGAAGGGGGCCATTCGGCCGGCTCGAAGAACAACCAGGTGCCCATTCTAATCCCACCTTCCAGCACCCGGTCCGTAGCCCTGCAGCTTACAGCACTTTAGGTGCAGATCCAGGTACTTTTAAAAAGAGTTGAGGGTCCCTGCCTCTTCCACCAATTCGGGCAGTGAATTCCATACACCCACCACCCTCTGGGTAAAAAGGTTTTTCCTCATGTCCCCTCTAATCCCTCCGCCAATCAGCTTAAATCTATGTCCTCCAGTTCTTGAACTCCCCGCTAGGAGAAACAGGTACTTCCTGTCCACTCTATCTAGGCCCCTCATAATTTTGTACACCTCAATCAAGTCTCCCCTCAGTCTCCTCTGCTCCAAGGAAAACAACCCCGGCCTATCCAACCTCTCCTCGTAGCTGCAATTTTCAAGCCCTGCCAACATTCTTGTAAATCTTCTCTGCACTCTCCAGAGCAATTACGTCCTTCCTGTAATGTGGTGACCAGAACTGCGCACAATACTCCAGCTGTGGCCTCACCAGCGTTTTATACAGTTCCATCATTACATCCCTGCTTTTGTATTCTATACCTCGGCTAATAACGGAGAGCATTCCGTATGCCTTCTTCACAACCTTATCTACCTGTACTGCCACCTTCAGGGACCTGTGCACATGCACTCCAAGGTCTCTCACTTCCTCTACCCCTCTCAATATATTCCCATTTACTGCGTATTCCCTTTTACTGTTTGCCCTCCCTAAGTGCATTACCTCACACTTCTCTGGGTTGAACTCCATTTGCCACTTTTCCGCCCACTCCACCAACCCATTGATATCTTCTTGGAGTCTACAGCTATCCTCCTCACTATCAACTACACGGCCAATTTTTGTGTCGTCTGCAAATTTGCCAATCATGCCCCCTACATTCAAGTCCAAATCATTAATATATACCACAAACAGCAAGGGACCCAACACTGAGCCCTGTGGCACACCACTGGAAACAGATTTCCATTCGCAAAGACATCCATCGACCTTTACCCTTTGTTTCCTGTTACTGAGCCAATTTTGGATCCAATTTGCCACATTTCCCTGTATCCCATGGGCTTTTACCTTTCTGACCAGTCTGCCATGTGGGACCTTGTCAAATGCCTTACAAAAAATCCATATAGACAACATCCACTGCACTACCCTCATCAATCCTCCTTGTCACTTCCTCAAAGAATTTAATCAGATTTGTAAGGCATGACCTTCCCTGAACAAATCCATGCTGACTCTCCCTGATTAAACCCTGCCTTTCCAAGTGACAGTTTATCCTTTCTCTCAGTATTGATTCTAATAGTTTGCCCACCACCGAGGTAAGACCGACCGGCCTATAATTGTTCGGCCTTTCCCTCGTACCCTTTTTAAACAATGGCACTACGTTTGCAGTCTTCCAGTCCTCCGGTACCTCCCCTGTATTTAGTGAGGATTGGAAAATGATCCTCAGAACATCCGCTATTTCCTCCCTGGCTTCCTTCAATAGCCCAGGAAACAATCCATCCGGCCCTGGTGACTTATCAACTTTCAAGGACTCCAGTCCCTCTAGTACTTCCTCTCTCGTTATGTTTACCTTATCCAATATTTCACATCTCTCCTCTTTAACTACTATGTCTGGATCATCCCTTTCCCTTGTGAATACGGAGACAAAATATTCATTTAAAACCCTACTCACATCCTCTGCTTCTACACACAAGTTACCCTTATCATCCCTGATAGGTCCCACCTTTTCCTCAGCTATCCTCTTGTTCTTAATGTACTGATAAAACATCTTTGGGTTTTCTTTAATCTTACTAGCTAATATTTTTTCATGCTCTCTCTTTGCTCTCCTTATTTCCTTTTTTACGTCATCCCTGTACTTTCTATACTCCTAGGCTTTCTGCAGTATTTAGTTTTCTGTGACAGTCATAAGCTTTCTTTTTCTGCTTTATCTTGCCCCGTATACTTCTAGACAACCAGGGGGGCTCTAAATTTGGCAGTGCCACCCTTTTTCTGTGAGGGGACGTGTCTGCATTGTACCCGTAGAATTTCACTTTTTAGTGCCTCCCACTGGTTTGCTGCTGATTTCTCCTCAAGTAGTTGTGTCCAGTCCACTTCTGCCAAATCACCTCTTAGTTCTGTAAAATTTGCCTTCCCCCAATTTAAAACGTTTACTCCTGATTTAACTCTGTCCTTTTCCATAATAATGCTAAAACTAACTGAATTGTGGTCACTATCCCCAATATGGTCACCCACTGTCACTTCACCCACTTGCCCATCTTCATTTCCCAGGACTAAATCTAGAATTGCATCCCCTCTTGTTGGGCTTGTCACGTACTGGCTAAAAAAGTTCTCCTGGACACCGATCAAGAATTTTGCGCCCTCTGTGCCCCTCACACTGTTTGAATCGCAGTTGATGTTCGGGTCGTTGAAGTCCCCTACTATTATTGCCCTCTTATTTTTGCACTCAGAAATTTGCCTACAGGTTCTTCTATCTCTCTTTCACTATTCGGGGGTCTATAGTTCACTCTTAGTAGTGTGACTGCCCCTTTTTTATTTCTTAGCTCAACCCATATGGCCTCGATTGATGATCCATTTAGCAGATCATCCCTTCTCACAACTGGAATTGATTCTTTAACCAATAATGCTACCCCCCCTCCTTTTTTATCACCCATTCTATCCTGCCTGAAAACTCTATATCCAGGGATATTGAGCTGCCAATTATCCCCCTGGATAATTGGATATAAACCTGGAAATAAAATGCTGGTCTCAGTAAAAGTGATCGTGAAGCTGTCGGATTGTTGTAAAAACCCAACTGGTTCACTAATTTCCGTTAGGGAAGGAACCTGCCGTCCTTACCCGGTCTGGGCCTATATGTGACTCCAGTCCCAATTGAACAATGGGAGGCCTTTAAGGAGGAGATGGTTCGGGTACAGAGTGGACACATTCCCACGAGGGGGAAAGGCAGGACATCCAAAGCTAGAGCTCCCTGAGTGACTAAAGATAAAGAGATTAAAATGAAACAGAATAAGGAGGTTTATGATAAATGTCAGGTTCATAATGGAGAACCAGGCTGAATACAGAAAGTTCAGAAGAGATCTCAAAAAGGGAAGAAGAGGCAAAGAGATAGTATGAGAATAGATTAGCAGCTAACATAAAAGGGAACCCGAAAGTCTCTTATAAACATATAAATAGTAAAAGGGTAGTCAAAGGAAGGGTGGGACTGATTAGGGACAGAAAAGGAGATCTCGTTGTGGAGGCAGAGGGAATGGCTGAGGAACTGAATGAATACTTCGCATCGGTCTTCACTGGAGAAGAGGATGCTGCCATTGGAGCAGTAAAGGAGGAGGTGGTAGCGATATTGGAAATGATAAAAATAGATAAAGAGGTAATTAAAAGATCGACAGAACTCAAAGTAGAAAAGTCACCCGGTCCGGATGGGATGTATCCTAGGTTACTGAGGGGAGTAAGGGTGGAAATTGCGGAGGATCTGGCCACAATCTTCCAATCCTCCTTCGATGCCAGAGAACTGGAGGATTATAAATATTACTCCCCTGTTCAAAAAAGGGGAGAGGGATAAACCCGGTAATTACAGGCCAGTCAGTCAAAGGTCGGTGGTGGGGAAACTTTTAGAGACAATAATCTGGGACAAAATAAATTGGCACTTGAAAAAGTAGAGGCCAATAAATGAAAATCAGCACGGATTTGTTGACGGGAAATTGTGTTTGACGAACTTGATTGAGTTCTTTGATGAAGTAACGGAGAGGGTCGATGAGGGGAGTGCGGTTGATATTGTGTATATGGACTTTCAAAAGGCATTTGATAAAGAACCACATAATAGACTTGTTAGCAAAATTAAAACCCATGGGATTGAAGGGACAGTGGCTGCTTGGATACAAAATTGGTTAAGAGACAGAAAGCTGAGAGTAGTGGTGAACGGTTGCTTTTCAGACTGGAGGGAAGTTTACAGTGATGTTCCCCAGAGGTCAGTATTAGGACCACTGCTCTTTTTGATATATATTAATGACCTGGACTTGGGTATAATTTCAATGTTTGTGGCTGACACAAAGCTTGGAAATGTAGTAAACAGTGAGGAGGATAGTAACAGACTTCAGGAGGACACAGACAGACTGGTGAAATGGGCAGACACGTGGCAGATGAAATTTAATGCAGAGAAGTGTGAAGTGATGCATTTTGGTAGGAAGAATGAGGAGAGGCAAGATAAACTAAATGGTCCAATTTTAAAGGGGGTGCAGGAGCAGAGAGACCTGGGGGTGGATGTACACAAATCTGTGAAGGTGGCAGGACAAGTTGAGAAGGCTGTTAAAAAAGCATACGGGATCCTGGGCTTTATTAATAGAGGCAGAGAGTACAAAAGCAAGGAAGTTATGCTAAACCTTTATAAAATACTGGTTAGACCCCAGCTGGAGTATTGTGTTCAATTCTGGGCACTGCACTTTAGGAAGGATGTGAAGGCCTGCAGAAGAGATTTACTAGAATGGTTCCAGGGATGAGGAACTTCACTTACATGGATAGATTACAGAGGCTGGGTTTGTTCTCCTTAGAGCAGAGAAGATTAAGGGGAGATTTAGAATCATAGAAAATTTACAACACAGAAGGAGGCCATTCAGCCCATCGTGTCCGCACCGGCCGAAAATGAGCCGCCCAGCCTAATCCCACTTTCCAGCTCTTGGTCCGTAGCCCTGTAGGTTACGGCACTTCAGGTGCACATTCAGGTACTTTTTAAATGCGATGAGGGTTTCTGCCTCTCCCACCCTCTCAGGCAGTGAGTTCCAGACCCCCACCACCCTCTGGGTGAAAACAATTTTTCTCAGCTCCCCTCCTTCTACCTATCACTTCAAATTTATGCCCCTTGTTAGTGACCTCTCTGCTAAGGGAAATAGGTCCTTCCTATCCACTCTATCTGGGCCCCTCGTAATTTTATATATCTCAATTAAATCTCCCCTCAGCCTCCTCTGTTCCAAAGAGAACAACCCCAGTCTATCCAATCTTTCCTCATAGCTAAAATTCTCCAGTCCTGGCAACATCCTCGTAAATCTCCTCTGTACCCTCTCAAGTGCAATCACATCTTTCCTGTAATGTGGTGACCAGAACTGTACACAGTACTCAAGCTGTGGCCTAACCAGTGTTTTATACAGTTCCAGCATAACCTCCCTGCTCTTATATTCTATGCCTTGGCTATTAAAGGAAAGTATCCCATATGCCTTCTTAACCACCTCATCTACCTGTCCTGCTACCTTCAGGGATCTGTGGACATGCACTCTAAGGTCCCTCACTTCCTCTACACCTCTCAGTATCCTCCCATTTATTGTGTATTCCCTTGCCTTGTTTACCCTCCCCAAATGAATTACCTCACACTTCTCTGGATTGAATTCCATTTGCCACTTTTCTGCCCACCTGACCAGTCCATTGATATCTTCCTGCAGTCTACAGCTTTCCTCCTCACTATCAACCACACAGCCAATTTTTGTATCAGCTGCAAACTTCTTAATCATGCCCCCTACATTAAGTCCAAATTATTAATATATACCACAAAAAACAAGGGACCCAGTACTGAGCCCTGCGGGACCCCACTGGAAACAATCTTCCAGTCACAAAAACACCCGTTGACCATTACCCTTTGCTTCCTGCCACTGAGCCAATTTTGGATCCAACTTACCACTTTCCCTTGGATCCCATGGGCTTGATGAGGAGAATGTTTTTATGCAGCGAGTTGTTCTGATCTGGAATGCGCTGCCTGAAAGGGCGGTGGAAGCAGATTCAATAATAACTTTCAAAAAGAAATTGGATAAATACTTGAAGGGAAAAAAAATTGCAGGGCAATGGGAAAAGAGTAGGGGAGTAGAACTAATGGATAGCTCTTTCAAAGAGCCAGCATGTGCACGATGGGCCGAATGGCCACCTCCTATGCTGTAAGGTTACTCCTCACTCTACCATTACCAACAAGCCAGGGGATCAACCCTGGTTCAATGAGGAGTGTAGAAGAGCATGCCAGGAGCAGCACCAGGCGTACCTAAAAATGAGGTGCCAACCTGGTGAAGCTACAACACAGGACTACATGCATGCTAAACAGCGGAAGCAACATGCAATAGACAGAGCTAAGCGATTCCACAACCAACGGATCAGATCAAAGCTCTGCAGTCCTGCCACATCCAGTCATGAATGGTGGTGGACAATTAAATAACTAACGGGAGGAGGAGGCTCTGCAAACATCCCCATTCTCAATGATGGCAGAGCCCAGCATGTGAGTGCTAAAGACCAGGCTGAAGCGTTTGCAACCATCTTCAGCCAGAACTGCCGAGTGGATGATCCATCTCGGCCTCCTCCCGATATCCCCACCATCACAGAAGCCAGTCTTCAGGCATCTACCCGACAAAGTGGAAAATTGCCCAGGTATGTCCTGTCCACAGAAGGCAGGACAATTCCAATCCGGCCAATTACCGCCCCATCAGTCTACCCTCAATCATCAGCAAAGTGATGGAAGGTGTTGTCGACAGTGCTATCAAGTGGCACTTACTCACCAATAACCTGCTGACCGATTCTCAGTTTGGGTTCCGCCAGGACCACTCGGCTCCAGACCTCATTACAGCCTTGGTCCAAACATGGACAAAAGAGCTGAATTCCAGAGGTGAGGTGAGAGTGACTGCCCTTGACATCAAGGCAGCATTTGACCGAGTGTGGCACCAAGGAGCCCGAGTAAAATTGAAGTCAATGGGAATCAGGGGGAAAACTCTCCAGTGGCTGGAGTCATACCTTGCACAAAGGAAGATGGTAGTGGTTGTTGGAGGCCAATCATCTCAGCCCCAGGACATTGCTGCAGGAGTTCCTCAGGGCAGTGTCCTAGAGCCAACCATCTTCAGCTGCTTCATCAACGACATTCCCTCCATCATAAGGTCATAGAAAGGTTACAGCACATAGGAACATAGGAACAGGAGTAGGCCATTCAGCCCCTCGTGCCTGCTCCGCCATTTGATAAGATCATGGCTGATCTGTGATCTAACTCCATATACCCGACTTTGGCCCATATCCCTTAATACCTTTGGTTGCCAAAAAGCTATCTATCTCAGATTTAAATTTAGCAATTGAGCTAGTATCAATTGCCATTTGCGGAAGAGAGTTCCAAACTTCTACAACACTTTGTGAGTAGAAATGTTTTCTAATCTCGCTCCTGAAAGATCTGGCTCTAATTTTTAGACTGTGCCCCCTACTCCTAAAATCCCCAACCAGCGGAAATAGTTTCTCTCTATCCACCCTATCTGTTCCCCTTAATATTTTATAAACTTCGATCAGATCACCCCTTAACCTTTGAAACTCTGGAGAATACAACCCCAATTTGTGTAATCGCTCCTCGTAACTTAACCCTTGAAGTCCGGGTATCATTCCAGTAAACCTAAGCTGCACTCCCTCCAAGGCAATATGTCATAAGAACATAAAAACATAAGAAATAGGAGCAGGAGTAGGCCAATCGGCCCCTCGAGCCTGCTCCGCCATTCAATAAGATCATGGCTGATCTGATCCCAACCACAAATCTAAAGAACACAAGAAGTAGGAGCAGGACCCGGCCACTCAGCCCCTGGGCCCTCTCCACCACCCACAGGGCCTTGACCGATCCGAACTCAGCTTCATGTCCAATTTCCTGCCCGCTCCCCGTAACCCCTAATTCCCTTTACTTCTAGGAAACTGTCTATTTCTGTTTTAAATTTGTCCTTCCGAAGGTGCGGTGCCCAGAACTGCTCACAGTACTCCAGGTGCGGTCTAACCAGGGTTTTGTATAGCTGCAGCATAACTTCTGCCCCCTTGTACTCTGGTCCTCTCGATATAAAGGCCAACATTCCATTAGCCTTATTGATTATTTTCTGCACCTGTTCATGACACTTCAATGATCGATGTACCTGAACCCCTAAGTCCCTTTGGACATCCACTGTTTTTAACTTTTTACAATTTAGAAAGTGCCATCGAGTCCACGCCTGCTCAATGCAAAGCAGTCCAGCTAGTCCCACTCCCCCGCCCTTTCCCCGTAGCCCTGCAAATTTTTTTCTTTCAAGTACTTATCTAGTTCCCTTTTGAAGGCCATGATTGAATCTGCCTCCACCCCTCAAGAATCACATCCTAACCACTCGGAATTGGGGATGTTCGCTGATGATTGCACAGTGTTCAGTTCCATTCGCTACGCCTCAGATAATGAAGCAGTCCATGCCCGCATGCAGCAAGACCTGGACAACATCCAGCTTGGGCTGATAAGTGGCAAATAACATTCGCGCCAGACAAGTGCCACACAAGAGTTTAGTGTGCAAAATAAAAGCACATGGGATTGGGGGGAATATACTGGCATGGATTGAGAATTGGTTGACAGACAGGAAACAGAGAGTAGGAATAAACGGGTTTTTTCCGGGTGGCAGGCAGTGACTAGTGGGGCACCGCAGGGATCAGTGCTTGGGCCCCAGCTATTCACAATATATATCAATGATTTGGATGAGGGAACTAAATGTAACATTTCCAAGTTTGCAGACGACACAAAGCTGGGGTGGAATGTGAGCTGTGAGGAGAATGCAAAGAGGCTCCAATGTGATTTGGACAAGTTGGGTGAGTGGGCAAGAACATGGCAGATGCAGTATAACGTGGATAAATGTGAGGTTATCCACTTTGGTTGTAAAAACGGAAAGGCAGATTATTATCTGAATGGTGATAGATTGGGAAAAGGGGAGGTGCAACGAGACCTGGGTGTCCTTGTACACCAGTCGCTGAAAGCGAGCATTCAGGTGCAGCAAGCAGTTAGGAAGGTGAATGGTATGTTGGCCTTCATTGCAAGAGGATTTGAGTACAGGAGCAGGGATGTCTTACTGCAGTTATACAGGGCCTTGGTGAGACCACATCTGGAGTATTGTGTGCAGTTTTGGTCTCCTTATCTGAGGAAGGATGTCCTTGCCATGGAGGGAGTGCAACGAAGATTTACCAGACTGATTCCTGGGATGGCAGGACTGATGTATGAGGAGAGATTGGGTCGACTAGGCCTATATTCACTAGAGTTTAGAAGAATGAGAGGTGATCTCATCGAAACATGTAAAATTCTAACAGGACTAGACAGACTAGATGCAGGGAGGATGTTCCCGATGGCTGGGGAGTCCAGAACCAGGGGTCACAGTCTCAGGATACGGGGTCTGCCATTTAGAACCGAGATGAGGAGAAATGTCTTCACTCAGAGGGTGGTGAACCTGTGGAATTCTCTACCACAGAAGGCAGTGGAGGCCAAATCATTAAATATATTCAAGAAGGAGATCGATATATTTCTTAATGCTAAACGGATCAAGGGATATGGAGAAAAAGCGGGAACAGGGGACTGAGTTAGACGATCGACCATGATCATTTTGAATGTTGGAGCAGGCCCGAAGGGCCGAATGGCCTACTCTTGTTCCTATTTTCTATGTTTCTATGTTTCGAAGGACAAGGGCAGCAGGCGCGTGGGAACAACACCACCTGCACGTTCCCCTCCAAGTCACACACCATCCCGACTTGGAAATATATCGCCGTTCCTTCATTGTCGCTGGGTCAAAATCCTGGAACTCCCTTCCTAACAGCACTGTGGGAGAACCGTCACCACACGGACTGCAGCGGTTCGAGAAGGCGGCTCACCACCACCTTCTCAAGGGCAATTAGGGATGGGCAATAAATGCCGGCCTCGCCAGCGACGCCCACATCCCACGAATGTATGAATCCAGGCACCAAATGCTTGATGCTGAGATTTACATTTTACTGTCATTTGTAACTGAGAAACTGTCTTATTTTTGCAGCATCATTGGCAGAGGCCCAACAGCTGAACATGGTGGGCCTGTTCCGAAGGATTGTGGCCACCGAGGGGCTGTCTGGGCTTTACAGGGGACTGGCCCCTAACTTCATGAAGGTGATTCCTGCCGTTAGCATCAGTTATGTGGTGTATGAATATATGAAGAAGGCCTTGGGGATCAGGTCCAGCTGAAGCCGGTCCCATTCGCTCAGGGAACCACATTTCACCAGATCAGCATATTCCATTTGCAGCTTCAGACGAGTGCAGACCCCGGACCCCCGTCTCAGTCTCCCAGTCCCCGTCTGAATCTCTCCTGTCTCCGTCTCCCCCTCTCACTCTCCCCCGTCTCTCCCTCCCCAGTCTCCCAGTCCCCATCTGAATCTCTCCTGTCTCCGTCTCCCCCTCTCACTCTCCCCCGTCTCTCCCTCCCCAGTCTCCCAGTCCCCGTCTGAATCTCTCCTGTCTCCGTCTCCCCCGACTCTCCCTCCCCAGTCTCCCAGTCCCCGTCTGAATCTCTCCTGTCTCCGTCTCCCCCTCTCGCTCTCCCCCGTCTCTCCCTCCCCAGTCTCCCAGTCCCCATCTGAATCTCTCCTGTCTCCGTCTCCCCCTCTCACTCTCCCCCGTCTCTCCCTCCCCAGTCTCCCAGTCCCCGTCTGAATCTCTCCTGTCTCCGTCTCCCCCGACTCTCCCTCCCCAGTCTCCCAGTCCCCGTCTGAATCTCTCCTGTCTCCGTCTCCCCCTCTCGCTCTCCCCCGTCTCTCCCTCCCCAGTCTCCCAGTCCCCATCTGAATCTCTCCTGTCTCCGTCTCCCCCTCTCACTCTCCCCCGTCTCTCCCTCCCCCATCTCCCAATCCCTATAATAGTGGGGGTCCAACAAACCCTCACTGCTGTTCAGGGAAAACCAGTTTATCCGAATTGCCAGGTTCAGACACAAACCCACCAAGCAAAGATAACCGGCTCGGATTATCTCCGATCTCCGATCTCTCTCACAGTAGAATGCTCTGATTGCCCTTCTGGTTATTAATCAAACAAAGAATCAAGATTTTGAGAAACACGCACACTTTTCTACCTTCCATTCCCGCTAGAAATATTCACATGAAGAGTACTGGAATATTTACTGATTCATTCAGTGTCTAGGAATAAAGTTCATTGCTTTTTTCAGCTTTGCTTTGGTAATGCAATTTATAATCGTACTTTGCTTCTGGCAAACAAACTCCAAATCCCAATTATTATTCCCATTTAATGAACGTACTGGGAGTGTCCTCTCTGGACACTGTGCCTCTGCAGTGAGTCGAGTTATCTGAAAAGGATCAAACCAATGACACGACATTGAATAGAGGTGAACACTGTATTTTACAAAGGCATGGTTCATTTTCCATATTTGGTTTGTGCTTTTAATGTGACTCATGCTGTGAGGTGTCTTACATAAATAATGGGTGTCATTTGGGGAAAAGTGTCGCCTCTGGCATTAATTTAAAGAGATCATGCATGGCAAGAGGCTCGAGGGTGAGTTGGATGCCATTAGTTTCTCCTCCTGTACTTTTATTTTTACGTGTTGCATGGATTTTTTATCAATAAATTGATATGATTGATTTACAACAGTTTGTAGAAATGTCTTAATGCGTCAGCTGTTTATTCACCTCATGCCCTAGGATAAGGGAGGGGACCACTCTCCCATTTGGCCGTGTGGTTGGTAGTGAGGAGGAAAGCTGTAGACTGCAGGAAGATATCAATGGACTGTTCAGGTGGGCAGAAAAGTGGCAAATGGAATTCAATCCAGAGAAGTGTGAGGTAATGCATTTGGGGAAAGCAAACAAGGCAAGGGAATACACAATAAATGGGAGGATACTGAGAGGTGTACAGGAGTGCATGTCCACTGAAGGTAGCAGGATAGGTAGATAAGGTGGTTAAAAAGGCATATGGAATGCTTTTGTTTATTAGCATAGAATATAAGAGCAGGGAGGTTATGCTGGAACTGTATAAAACACTAGTTAGACCACAGCTTGAGTACTGTGTACAATTCTGGTCACCACATTACAGGAAAGATGTGATTGCACTCGAGGGTACAGAGGAGATTTACGAGAATGTTGCCAGGACTGGGGAATTTTAGCTATGAGAAAAGATTGGACAGTCTGGGGTTGTTCTCTTTGGAACAGAGGAGACTGAGGGGAGCCTAAATTAAGGTGTATAAAATTACGAGGGGCCGAGATAGAGTGGATAGGAAGGACCCTCAGCAGAGAGGTCAATAACCAGGGGGCATAGAATTAAAGTGATAGAAGGATTAGAAGGGAGCTAAGGAGAATTTTTTTTCACCCAGAGGGTGGTGGGGGTCTGGAAATCGCTGCCTGAAAGGGTGGTAGAGGCAGAAACCCTCACTTCATTTAAAATGTACTTGGATGTGCACCTGAAGTGCTGAAACCGACAGGGCTACGGATCAAGTACTGGAAAGTGGGAGTAAGTTGGATAGCTCTTTTTTGGCCAGCACAGACGTGATGGGCCAAATGGCCTCCTTCTGTGCTGTAACTTTCTACGATTCTATGCTTTACCCAATCCCCATCTGTTCTTCTGTTACTGCAACATTTACCCATTTGCCTCCAGCCAAACTGTTCCAGTACAGCTACAACACTGGCATCTACCCGATAATGTGGGCAATTGCCCAGGTGTGTCCTTCCACAAAAAGCAGGATAAATCCAATCTGGCCAGTTACCGCCCCATCAGACTACTCTTAATCATCAGCAAAGTGATGGAAGGTGTCGTCGACAGTGCTATCAAGCGACACTTACTCACCAATAACCTGCTCACCGATGCTCAGTTTGGGTTCCGCCAGGACCACTCGGCTCCAGACCTCATTACAGCCTTGGTCCAAACATGGACAAAAGAGCTGAATTCCAGAGGTGAGGTGAGAGTAACTGCCCTTGACATCAAGGCAGCATTTGACCGAGTGTGGCACCAAGGAGTCCCAGTAAAATTGAAGTCAATGGGAATCAGGGGGAAAACTCTCCAGTAGTTGGAGTCATACCGAGCACAAAGGAAGATGGTAGTGGTTGTTGGAGGCCAATCATCACAGCCCCAGGACATTGCTGCAGGAGTTCCTCAGGGCAGCGTCCTAGGCCCAAACATAGAGTCATAGAGTCATACAGCACGGATAGAGGCCCTTCGGCCCATCGTGTCCGCGCCGGCCATCAGCCCTGTCTACTCTAATCCCATATTCCAGCATTTGGTCCGTAGCCTTGTATGCTATGGCATTTCAAGTGCTCATCCAAATGCTTCTTGAATGTTGTGAGGGTTCCTGCCTCCACAACCCTTTCAGGCAGTGAGTTCCAGACTCCAACCACCCTCTGGGTGAAAAAGTTCTTTCTCAAATCCCCTCTAAACCTCCCGCCTTTTACCTTGAATCTATGTCCCCTTGTTATAGAACCCTCAACGAAGGGAAAAAGCTCCTTAGTATCCATCCTATCTGTGCCCCTCATAATTCTGTACACCTCAATCATGTCCCCCCTCAGCCTCCTCTGCTCCAAGGAAAACAAACCCAATCTTCCCAGTCTCTCTTCACAGCTGAAGCGCTCCAGCCCTGGTAACATCCTGGTGAATCTCCTCTGCACCCTCTCCAAAGCGATCACATCCTTCCTGTCGTGTGGCGACCAGAACTGCACACAGTACTCCAGCTGTGGCCTAACCAGTGTTTTATACAGCTCCATCATAACCTCCTTGCTCTTATATTCTATGACTCGGCTAATAAAGGCAAGTATCCCATATGCCTTCTTTACCACCTTATCTACCTGTTCTGCCGCCTTCAGGGATCTGTGAACTTGCACACCAAGATCCCTCTGACCCTCTGTCTTGCCTAGGGTCCTCCCATTCATTGTGTATTCCCTTGCCTTGTTAGTCCCTCCAAAGTGCATCACCTCGCACTTTTAAGCTGCTTCATCAATGACCTTCCCTCCATCATAAGGTCAGAAATGGGGATGTTCGCAGATGATTGCACAGTGTTCAGTTCCATTCGCAACCCCTCAGATAATGAAGCAGTCCGAGCCTGCATGCAGCAAGACCTGGACAACATCCAGGCTTGGGCTGATAAGTGGCAAGTAACATTCGCGTCAGACAAGTGCCAGGCAATGACCATCTCCAACAAGAGAGAGTCTAACCACCTCCCCTTGACATTCAACGGCATTACCATCGCCGAATCCCTCACCATCAACATCCTGGGGGTCACCATTGACCAGAAACTTAACTGGACCAGACACATAAATATTGTGACTACAAGAGCAGGTCAGAGGCTGGGTATTCTGTGGCCAGAGACTCACCTCCTGACTCCCCAAAGCCTTTCCACCATCTACAAGGCACAAGTCAGGAGTGTGATGGAATGATCTCCACTTGCCTGGATGAGTGCAGCTCCAACAACACTCAAGAAGCTCAACACCATCCAGGACAAAGCAGCCCACTTGATTGGCACCCCATCCACCACCCTAAACATTCACTCCCTTCACCACCGGCGCACTGTGGCTGCAGTGTGTACCATCCACAGGATGCACTGCGGCAACTCGCCAAGGCTTCTTCGACAGCACCTCCCAAACCCGCGACCTCTACCACCTAGAAGGACAAGAGCAGCAGGCACATGGGAACAACACCACCTGCACGTTCCCCTCCAAGTCACACACCATCCCGACTTGGAAATATATCGCCATTCCTTCATCGTCGCTGGGTCAAAATCCTGGAACTCCCTTCCTAACAGCACTGTGGGAGAACCTTCACCACACGGACTGCAGCGGTTCAAGAAGGCGGCTCACCACCACCTTCTCAAGGGCAATTAGGGATGGGCAATAAATGCCGGCCTCGCCAGCGACGCCCACATCCCATGAAGGAATAAAAAAAAATCCCCATCTGTTGTTCTGTTACTGTAACATCTAACAGGTGTTTTTGTGACTGGAAGGCAGTTTCCAGTGGAGTTCAGCAGGGCTCAGTACTCGGTCCCTTGCTTTTTGTGGTATATATTAATGATTTTAACTTGAATGTAGGGGGCATGATCAAGAATTTTGCAGTTGACACAAAAATTGTCCGTGTGGTTGATAGTGAGGAGGAAAGCTGCAGACTGCAGGAAGATATCAATGGACTGGTCAGGTGGGCAGAAAAGTAGCAAATGGAGTTCAATCCGGAAAAGTGTGAGGTAATGCATTTGGGGAGGGCAAACAAGGCAAGGGAGTACACAATAAATGGGAGGATACTGAGAGGTGTAGAGGAAGTGAGGGACCTTGGAGTGCATGTCCACAGATCCCTGAAGGTAGCAGGACAGGTAGATCAGGTGGTTAAAAAGGCATACAGGATACTTTCCTTTATTAGCCAAGGCATAGAATATAAGAGCAGGGAGGTTATGCTGGAACTGTATAAAACACTAGTTAGGCCACAGCTTGAGTGCTGTGTACAGTTCTGGTCACCAATTACAGGAAAGATGCGATTGCACTTGAGAGGGTATGGAGGAGATTTACGAGGATGTTGCGAGAGCTGGAGAATTTTAGCTATGAGAAAAGATTGGATAGGCTGGGGTTGTTTTCTTTGCAACAAAGGAGGCTGAGGGGAGATTTAATTGAGGTATAAAATTATGAGGGGCTTAGATAGTGTGGATAGGGAGGACCTATTTCCCTTCGCAGAGGGGTCAGTGACCTGGGTACATGGATTTAAAGTAATTAGTCGAAGGATTAGAGGGGAGCTGAGGAGAAGTGTTTTCACCCAGAGGGTGGTGGGGGTCTAGAACTCACTGCCTGAGAGGGTGGGAGAGGCAGAAACCCTCAACTCATTTAAAAAGTACCTGGATGTGCACTTGAAATGCCATAAACTACAGGACTATGGACCAAGTGCTGGAAAGTGGGATTCAGCTGCAAAACTATTTTGCGGCCGGCACGGACATGATGGGCCAAATGGCCTCCTTCTGTGCTGTAACTTTTTATGATTTACCCAAACCCTGTCCAATCTTTTCCTGTAACATTTACACAATCCCCATCTTGTCTTCTGTAGCTGTAACATTTACAATCGCAATCAAATCTTCTGTTACTGTAACATTTACCCAATCCCATCTGATCTTCTGTTACTGTAACATTTACCCAATCCCATCTGATCCCATCTGGAACGAGCTGCCAGAGGCAGTAGTAGAGGCGGGTACAATTTTGTCTTTTAAAAAGTATTTCGACAGTTACATGGGTAAGATGGGTATAGAGGGATATGGGCCAAGTGCAGGCAATTGGGACTAGCTTAGTGGTATAAACTGGGCGACATGGACATGTTGGGCCGAAGGGCCTGTTTCCATGTTGTAAACTTCTATGATTCTATGATTCTATCTTGTTACTGTAACATTTACAGTTCCTCTGTCACAAGTAACAGATTCGTTGTCTGGTCACTCCCCCCCTCCACCCCTGTTCCCACACCCCGCAAAAAATGTTTCTTTCTGCACACATCCAAATCTGAATAAAGGCATGTGGGTAAATTGGGAGTGTTATAGTTGCACAGCCAGTGAGGTATCATGAATGTCCTATTTTATTACTTAACCCAGTCTATCTTCATTGAAACCATGGTGCCTTAGCTTGAAACAGGCAATGTAACAGAGAGGTTTATGACAGTGACATATATTACAACATGCCTTTTTCAAAAGACACTTGGAAACTGCATAACTAGCAACTGTTCCTGTCCATTTGCATGTCTATTGTCCAGAACCTTTATTCACTGTAACTCAGTGTGTCCTTGCACTGAACTCAGGCTAGGTACTTTGATTTGAATATGTTTCTTAACATTATTTCCATGATATCTTTGGCTGCTATCCACCGATTCTGAAACTCCATAAATTAGTCTTCACTGTTGTCGTCATATGCAGGATACAGGATGGAGGAGCTGCAGGAGCTCAGGGACACGCGGTCACTTCCCTGCAGTATCTCCTGCAGCCGCTGGAGGGAGCCACTGAGCTGCTGCACTTTGGGAACACAGAATAACTTGATCAAGGGGATGTGAAGTTTATCACCAATTCTACTCACTTCTAGTCTCACACTATTGTTCGGTCTAAAGCCGGCTTTAGGAAATTCAACAACTTCAGGTGGCAAAGATCTCCTTTCATTCTGCTTCCAATTCTCAGCCTCCTGCCCTTTATCATCGGAACAATTGTTCATTAAACGTTTTCTCACAGATTCTGCTGTGAAGATTACTTCATTAAGTAGAACATCCTGCAAGATTTTCTCATCTTTCAGGCTTGGGTAAACAACTTCATACACCTGGGAAACAAAAGGGAAACTTGTAAATAGGCACAGAATCTGCAGCAGAATTATCCACCGCTCATTTATATAAAGGCAGCCCTCAGAATCAATTGGTGTAATCGGAGTTTAAAGAATTGGTTTTTTTTGTTGACTAACTCAGCTTGTGAAGGATGGAATGATTTATATATAACACCACATCATAGTAGGTACAGCACAAGAACAGGCCATTCGGCCCATCGTGCCTGTGCCGAATCTTTGAAAGAGCTATCCAATTAGTTCCATTTTCTTCCTCTTTCCCCAAAGCCCTGCAAATTTTTCCCCTTCAAGTATTTAGCCAATTCCCTTTTTGAAAGTTATTATTGAATCTGCTTCCACTGCCCTTTCAGGCAGCACATTCCAGATCAGAACAACTCTCTACATAAAAAGATGTTTCCTCATCTCCCCTCTGGTTCTTTTGCCAATCACCTTAAATCTGTGTCCTCTGGTTACCGACCCTCCTGCCACTAGAAAGAGTTTCTCCTTATTAACTATCAAAACTCTTCAAGATTTTGAACACCTCTATCAAATCTCCACTTAAACTTCTCTGTTCTAAGGAGAACAATCTCAGCTTCTCCAGTCCATCCACATAAGTCCCACATCCCTGGTACCACTCCAGTAAATCTCCTCCGCACCCTCTACAAGCCCTTCACATCCTTCCTAAAGTGCGGTGCCCAGAATTGGACACAATACTCCAGCTGAGGCCGAACCAGTGTTTTATAAAGGTTTAGCATAACTTCCTTGCTTTTGTACTCTGTGCCTCTATTAATAAAGCCCAGGATCCCATATGCTTTTTAACAGCCATCTCAACTTGTTCTGCCACCTTCAAAGATTTCTGTACACAAACCCCCAGGTCTCTCTGATCCTGCACTCCCTTTAAAATTGTGCCATTTAGTTTATATTGCCTCTCCTCATTCTTCTTACCAAAATGAATCACTTCACACTTCTCTGTGTTAAATTTCTTCTGCTATGTGTCTGCCCATTTCACCAGCCTGTCTCTGTCCTCCTGAAGTCTTTTACTTTTCTCCTCATTGTTTACTACATTTCCGAGTTTTGTGCCATCTGCAAATTTTGAAATTCTACCCTCTATACCCAAGTCCAGGTCATTAATATATATCAAAAAAAGCAGTGGTCCCAACACTGACCCCTGGGGAACACCATTGTAAACCTTCCTCCAGTCCGAAAAATAACCGTTCACCACTAGTCTCTGCTTTCTGTCCTCTCGCCAAATTAGTATCCAATATTAAATCAGATACTGGACTAGTTTACGTTATAAAGGATGGTATGATTTATATATAAAACCATATTAAATCAGGGACTGGACTAGTTCAGGTTATGAAGCATGGTATGATTTATGGCAGAGAGAAAATGGACGAACGCTGGGAAAGAGAGAACATGAACAAACGCTGGGAAAGAGAGAACATGGACGAACGCTGGGAAAGAGAGAACATGAACAAACTCTGGGAAAGAGAGAACATGAACAAACTCTGGGAAAGAGAGAACATGCAGGAACTCTGGGAAAGAGAGAACATGTAGGAACTCTGGGAAAGAGAGAACATGTAGGAACTCTGGGAAAGAGAGAACATGTAGGAACTCTGGGAAAGAGAGGACATGAACAAACTCTGGGAAAGAGAGGACATGTAGGAACTCTGGGAAAGAGAGAACATGAACAAACTCTGGGAAAGAGAGAACATGTAGGAACTCTGGGAAAGAGAGAACATGAACAAACTCTGGGAAAGAGAGAACATGAACAAACTCTGGGAAAGAGAGAACATGAACAAACTCTGGGAAAGAGAGAACATGAACAAACTCTGGGAAAGAGAGAACATGAACAAACTCTGGGAAAGAGGGAACATGAACAAACTCTGGGAAAGAGAGAACATGTCGGAACTCTGGGAAAGAGAGAACATGTAGGAACTCTGGGAAAGAGAGAACATGTAGGAACTCTGGGAAAGAGAGAACATGTAGGAACTCTGGGAAAGAGAGAACATGTAGGAACTCTGGGAAAGAGAGAACATGTAGGAACTCTGGGAAAGAGAGAACATGTAGGAACTCTGGGAAAGAGAGAACATGTAGGAACTCTGGGAAAGAGAGAACATGTCGGAACTCTGGGAAAGAGAGAACATGAACAAACTCTGGGAAAGAGAGAACATGAACAAACTCTGGGAAAGAGAGAACATGAACAAACTCTGGGAAAGAGAGAACATGAACAAACTCTGGGAAAGAGAGAACATGAACAAACTCTGGGAAAGAGAGAACATGAACAAACTCTGGGAAAGAGAGAACATGTCGGAACTCTGGGAAAGAGAGAACATGTAGGAACTCTGGGAAAGAGAGAACATGTAGGAACTCTGGGAAAGAGAGAACATGAACAAACGCTGGGAAAGAGAGAACATGTAGGAACGCTGGGAAAGAGAGAGCATGAACAAACTCTGGGAAAGAGAGAACATGTAGGAACTCTGGGAAAGAGAGAACATCAACAAACTCTGGGAAAGAGAGAACATGAACAAACTCTGGGAAAGAGAGAACATGTAGGAACTCTGGGAAAGAGAGAACATGTAGGAACTCTGGGAAAGAGAGAACATGTAGGAACTCTGGGAAAGAGAGAACATGAACAAACTCTGGGAAAGAGAGAACATGTAGGAACTCTGGGAAAGAGAGAACATGTAGGAACTCTGGGAAAGAGAGAACATGTAGGAACTCTGGGAAAGAGAGAACATGTCGGAACTCTGGGAAAGAGAGAACATGAACAAACTCTGGGAAAGAGAGAACATGAACAAACTCTGGGAAAGAGAGAACATGTAGGAACTCTGGGAAAGAGAGAACATGTAGGAACTCTGGGAAAGAGAGAACATGTAGGAACTCTGGGAAAGAGAGAACATGTAGGAACTCTGGGAAAGAGAGAACATGTAGGAACTCTGGGAAAGAGAGAACATGTAGGAACTCTGGGAAAGAGAGAACATGAACAAACTCTGGGAAAGAGAGAACATGAACAAACTCTGGGAAAGAGAGAACATGAACAAACTCTGGGAAAGAGAGAACATGAACAAACTCTGGGAAAGAGAGAACATGTCGGAACTCTGGGAAAGAGAGAACATGAACAAACTCTGGGAAAGAGAGAACATGAACAAACTCTGGGAAAGAGAGAACATGAACAAACTCTGGGAAAGAGAGAACATGAACAAACTCTGGGAAAGAGAGAACATGAACAAACTCTGGGAAAGAGAGAACATGAACAAACTCTGGGAAAGAGAGAACATGTCGGAACTCTGGGAAAGAGAGAACATGTAGGAACTCTGGGAAAGAGAGAACATGTAGGAACTCTGGGAAAGAGAGAACATGTAGGAACGCTGGGAAAGAGAGGACATGAACAAACTCTGGGAAAGAGAGAACATGTCGGAACTCTGGGAAAGAGAGAACATGTAGGAACGCTGGGAAAGAGAGAACATGTAGGAACTCTGGGAAAGAGAGAACATGGAGGAACTCTGGGAAAGAGAGGACATGTAGGAACTCTGGGAAAGAGAGGACATGTAGGAACTCTGGGAAAGAGAGAACATGTAGGAACTCTGGGAAAGACAGGACATGAACAAACTCTGGGAAAGAGAGAACATGTCGGAACTCTGGGAAAGAGAGAACATGTTGGAACTCTGGGAAAGAGAGAACATGTAGGAACTCTGGGAAAGAGAGAACATGAACAAACTCTGGGAAAGAGAGAACATGTCGGAACTCTGGGAAAGAGAGAACATGTAGGAACTCTGGGAAAGAGAGAACATGTCGGAACTCTGGAAAAGAGAGAACATGTAGGAACTCTGGGAAAGAGAGAAAATGTAGGAACTCTGGGAAAGAGAGAACATGTAGGAACTCTGGGAAAGAGAGGACATGAACAAACTCTGGGAAAGAGAGAACATGAACAAACTTCCGAGCGGAGGGAGCGTCCGATAAAAGGTGGGATTTCAGAGCGCTGAGAACAGCTGAGAGGAGCCGAGCGGAGGGAGCGTCCCATAAAAGGCGGGATTTCAGAGCGCTGAGAACAGCTGAGAGGAGCCGAGCCGAGCGGAGGGAGCGTCCGATAAAAGGCGGGATTTCAGAGCGCTGAGAGGAGCCGAGCCGAGCGGAGGGAGCGTCCGATAAAAGGCGGGATTTCAGAGCGCTGAGAACAGCTGAGAGGAGCCGAGCCGAGCGGAGGGAGCGTCCGATAAAAGGCGGGATTTCAGAGCGCTGAGAGGAGCCGAGCCGAGCGGAGGGAGCGTCCGATAAAAGGCGGGATTTCAGAGCGCTGAGAACAGCTGAGAGGAGCCGAGCCGAGCGGAGCTGCGACCGAGTTCGAAGTGACGTCAGGAATCAGATCGGGACGCGACACAGGGGAGGCACCTGATTGGTGAGTAGGTTCAGGTGAGTATTTCTCCTTATCTACAGTAACTGAAGTAAAAGGAAAGGGAAGGTCTGCAGGTCTTATAGGAAGTAGCGTTTATTTTTTAGTGAATCAAGGTCCCTAGTGTAGTTAACATTCTCTAAATTGAGAACAATTTAAAGGAGTAAACTCCTTAAAGGGAGTGGTAAGTAGTTTTTCTTTCCTTTTTTTTTTGTCTTGACATTGTCGTTGTTCTTAAGCTAATTTAAGGGTTAAGTCATGGCAGGAGATCCCAGCGCCGTGTCATGTTCCTCTTGTGGGATGTGGGAATTCAGGGCTCCTTCCTGTATCCCTGATTCCTTCACCTGTGGGAAGTGTGTCCAGCTGCAGCTATTGTTTGACCGCTTGACGGCTCTGGAGCTGCGGATGGACTCACTTTGGAGCATCCGCGATGCTGAGAAAGTCGTGGATAGCACGTTCAGTGAGTTGGTCACACCGCAGATAAAAATTACTGAGGGAGATAGTGAATGGGTGACCAACAGACAGAGGAAGAGTAGGAAGGCAGTGCAGGGGTCCCCTGCGGTCATCTCCCTCCAAAACAGGTATACCGTTTTGGATACTGTTGGCGGAGATGGCTCACCAGGGGAAGGTGGCAGTGGCCAGGTTCATGGCACCGTGGCTGGCTCTGCTGCACAGGAGGGCAGGAAAAAGAGTGGCAGAGCTATAGTGATAGGGGACTCGATTGTAAGGGGAATAGACAGGCGTTTCTGCGGACGCAACAGAGACTCCAGGATGGTATGTTGCCTCCCTGGTGCAAGGGTCAAGGATGTCTCGGAGCGGCTGCAGGACATTCTGGAGGGGGAGGGTGAACAGCCAGTTGTCGTGGTGCATATAGGCACCAACGATATAGGTAAAAAACAGGATGAGGTCCTACAAGCTGAATTTAGGGAGTTAGGAGTTAAACTAAAGAGTAGGACCTCAAAGGTAGTAATCTCAGGATTGCTACCAGTGCCACGGGCTAGTCAGAGTAGGAATGACAGGATAGCTAAGATGAATACGTGGCTTGAGAGATGGTGCAAGAGGGAGGGATTCAAATTCCTGGGCCATTGGAACCGGTTCTGGGGGAGGTGGGACCAGTACAAATTGGACGGTCTGCATCTGGGCAGGACTGGAACCAATGTCCTAGGGGGAGTGTTTGCTAGTGCTGTTGGGGAGGGTTTAAACTAATGTGGCAGGGGGATGGGAACCGATGCAGGAAGTCAGTGGGAAATAAAGTGGTGACAGAAACAAAAGGCAGTAAGGGAGAGTGTACAGAACATGACCGGACAGATGGTCTGAGAAAGCAGGGCAAAGACCAAGGGAAGACTAGATTAAACTGCATTTATTTCAATGCAAGAAGTCTGATGGGCAAGGCAGATGAACTCAGGGCATGGATGGGTACATGGGACTGGGATGTTATAGCTATTACTGAAACATGGCTAAGGGAGGGGCAGGACTGGCAGCTCAATGTTCCAGGGTACAGATGCTATAGGAAAGATAGAGCAGGAGGTAAGAGAGGAGGGGGAGTTGCGTTCTTGATTAGGGAGAACATCACGGCAGTAGTGAGAGGGGATATATCCGAGGGTTCGCCCACTGAGTCCATATGGGTAGAACTGAAAAATAAGAAGGGAGAGATCACTTTGATAGGATTGTACTACAGACCCCCAAATAGTCAACGGGAAATTGAGGAGCAAATATGTAAGGAGATTACAGACAGCTGCAAGAAAAATAGGGTGGTAATAGTAGGGGACTTTAACTTTCCCAACATTGACTGGGACAGCCATAGCATTAGGGGCTTGGATGGAGAGAAATTTGTTGAGTGTATTCAGGAGGAATTTCTCATTCAGTATGTGGATGGCCCGACTAGAGAGGGGGCAAAACTTGACCTCCTCTTGGGAAATAAGGAAGGGCAGGTGACAGAAGTGTTAGTGAGGGATCACTTTGGGACCAGTGATCATAATTCCATTAGTTTTAAGATAGCTATGGAGAAGGATAGGTCTGGCCCAAAAGTTAAAATTCTAAATTGGGGAAAGGCCAATTTTGATGGTATTAGACAGGAACTTTCAGAAGTTGATTGGGAGAGTCTGTTGGCAGGCAAAGGGACGTCTGGTAAGTGGGAGGCTTTCAAAAGTGTGTTAACCAGGGTTCAGTGTAAGCACATTCCTTATAAAGTGAAGGGCAAGGCTGGTAGAAGTAGGGAACCTTGGATGACTCGGGAGATTGAGGCACTAGTCAAAAAGAAGAAGGAGGCATATGACATGCATAGGCAGCTGGGATCAAGTGGATCCCTTGAAGAGTATAGAGATTGCCGGAGTAGAGTTAAGAGAGAAATCAGGAGGGCAAAAAGGGGATATGAGA
This sequence comes from Heptranchias perlo, assembly GCF_035084215.1. Classification (NCBI taxonomy): domain Eukaryota; kingdom Metazoa; phylum Chordata; class Chondrichthyes; order Hexanchiformes; family Hexanchidae; genus Heptranchias; species Heptranchias perlo. The sequence continues at coordinate 46,027 of NW_027139398.1, forward strand.
TTGCTTTGGCAGATCAGGCAAAGGTGAATCCAAAGAGCTTCTACAAATACATAAAGGGCAAAAGGGTAACTAGGGAGAGAGTAGGGCCTCTTAAGGATCAACAAGGTCATCTATGTGCGGAACCACAAGAGATGGGTGAGATCCTGAATGAATATTTCACATCGGTATTTACGGTTGAGAAAGGCATGGATGTTAGGGAACTTGGGGAAATAAATAGTGATGTCTTGAGGAGTGTACATATTACAGAGAGGGAGGTGCTGGAAGTCTTAACGCGCATCAAGGTAGATAAATCTCCGAGACCTGATGAAATGTATCCCAGGACGTTATGGGAGGTTAGGGAGGAAATTGCGGGTCCCCTAGCAGAGATATTTGAATCATCCACCGCTACAGGTGAGGTGCCTGAAGATTGGAGGGTAGCAAATGTTGTGCCTTTGTTTAAGAAGGGCGGCAGGGAAAAGCCTGGGAACTACAGACCAGTGAGCCTGACATCTGTAGTGGGTAAGTTGTTAGAGGGTATTCTGAGGGACAGAATCTACAGGCATTTGGAGAGGCAGGGACTAATTAGGAACAGTCAGCATGGTTTTGTGAGAGGAAAATCATGTCTCACGAATTTGATTGAGTTTTTTGAAGGGGTAACCAAGAAGATAGATGAGGGCTGTGCAGTAGACGTGGTCTACATGGACTTCAGCAAAGCATTTGACAAGGTACCGCATGGTAGGTTGTTACATAAGGTTAAATCTCATGGGATCCAAGGTGAGGTAGCCAATTGGATACAAAATTGGCTTGACGACAGAAGACAGAGGGTGGTTGTCGAGGGTTGTTTTTCAAACTGGATGCCTGTGTCCAGCAGTGTGCCTCAGGGATCGGTGCTGGGTCCGCTGTTATTTGTTATTTATATTAATGATTTGGATGAGAATTTAGGAGGCATGGTTAGTAAGTTTGCAGATGACACCAAGATTGGTGGCATTGTGGACAGTGAAGAAGGTTATCTAGGATTGCAACGGAATCTTGATAAATTGGGCCAGTGGGCCGATGAATGGCAGATGGAGTTTAATTTAGATAAATGTGAGGTGATGCATTTTGGTAGATCGAATCGGGCCAGGACCTACTCCGTTAATGGTAGGGCATTGGGGAGAGTTATAGAACAAAGAGATCTAGGAGTACAGATTCATAGCTCCTTGAAAGTGGAGTCACAGGTGGATAGGGTGGTGAAGAAGGCATTCAGCATGCTTGGTTTCATTGGTCAGAACATTGAATGCAGGAGTTGGGATGTCTTGTTGAAGTTGTACAGGGCATTGGTGAGGCCACACTTGGAGTACTGTGTACAGTTCTGGTCACCCTATTATAGAAAGGATATTATTAAACTAGAAAGAGTGCAGAAAAGATTTACTAGGATGCTACCGGGACTTGATGGTTTGACTTACAGGGAGAGGTTAGACAGACTGGGACTTTATTCCCTGGAGAGTAGGAGGTTAAGGGGTGATCTTATAGAAGTCTATAAAATAATGAGGGGCATAGATAAGGTCGATAGTCAAAATCTTTTCCCAAAGGTAGGGGAGTCTATAACGAGGGGGCACAGATTTAAGGTGAGAGGGGAGAGATACAAAAGGATCCAGAGGGGCAATTTTTTCACTCAAAGGGTGGTGAGTGTCTGGAACGAGCTGCCAGAGGCAGTAGTAGAGGCGGGTACAATTTTGTCTTTTAAAAAGCATTTGGACAGTTACATGGGGAAGATGGGTATCGAGGGATATGGGACAAGTGCAGGCAATTGGGACTAGCTTAGTGGTATAAACTGGGCGACATGGACATGTTGGGCCGAAGGGCCTGTTTCCATGTTGTAACTTCTATGATTCTATGATTCTATAAACTCTGGGAAAGAGAGAACATGAACAAACGCTGGGAAAGAGAGAACATGAACAAACTCTGGGAAAGAGAGAACATGAACAAACTCTGGGAAAGAGAGAACATGAACAAACTCTGGGAAAGAGAGAACATGAACAAACGCTGGGAAAGAGAGAACATGAACAAACGCTGGGAAAGAGAGAACATGAACAAACTCTGCGAAAGAGAGAACATGAACAAACTCTGGGAAAGAGAGAACATGAACAAACTCTGGGAAAGAGAGAACATGAACAAACTCTGGGAAAGAGAGAACATGTAGGAAGGCTGGGAAAGAGAGAACATGTAGGAACTCTGGGAAAGAGAGGACATGTAGGAACTCTGGGAAAGAGAGGACATGTAGGAACTCTGGGAAAGAGAGAACATGTAGGAACGCTGGGAATGAGAGAACATGTAGGAACTCTGGGAAAGAGAGGACATGTAGGAACTCTGGGAAAGAGAGGACATGAACAAACTCTGGGAAAGAGAGAACATGTAGGAACTCTGGGAAAGAGAGAACATGAACAAACTCTGGGAAAGAGAGAACATGAACAAACTCTGGGAAAGAGAGAACATGAACAAACTCTGGGAAAGAGAGAACATGAACGAACTCTGGGAAAGAGAGAACATGTAGGAACTCTGGGAAAGAGAGAACATGTAGGAACTCTGGGAAAGAGAGAACATGTAGGAACTCTGGGAAAGAGAGAACATGTAGGAACTCTGGGAAAGAGAGAACATGTAGGAACTCTGGGAAAGAGAGAACATGTAGGAACTCTGGGAAAGAGAAAACATGAACAAACTCTGGGAAAGAGAGAACATGTAGGAACTCTGGGAAAGAGAGAACATGTAGGAACTCTGGGAAAGAGAGAACATGTAGGAACTCTGGGAAAGAGAGAACATGAACAAACTCTGGGAAAGAGAGAACATGAACAAACTCTGGGAAAGAGAGAACATGAACAAACTCTGGGAAAGAGAGAACATGTCGGAACTCTGGGAAAGAGAGAACATGTAGGAACTCTGGGAAAGAGAGAACATGGAGGAACTCTGGGAAAGAGAGAACATGTAGGAACTCTGGGAAAGAGAGAACATGAACAAACTCTGGGAAAGAGAGAACATGTAGGAACTCTGGGAAAGAGAGAACATGTCGGAACTCTGGGAAAGAGAGAACATGTAGGAACTCTGGGAAAGAGAGAACATGTCGGAACTCTGGGAAAGAGAGAACATGTCGGAACTCTGGGAAAGAGAGAACATGAACAAACTCTGGGAAAGAGAGAACATGTCGGAACTCTGGGAAAGAGAGATCATGAACAAACTCTGGGAAAGAGAGAACATGAACAAACTCTGGGAAAGAGAGAACATGAACAAACTCTGGGAAAGAGAGAACATGTCGGAACTCTGGGAAAGAGAGATCATGAACAAACTCTGGGAAAGAGAGAACATGAACAAACTCTGGGAAAGAGAGAACATGAACAAACTCTGGGAAAGAGAGAACATGTCGGAACTCTGGGAAAGAGAGAACATGTAGGAACTCTGGGAAAGAGAGAACATGTAGGAACTCTGGGAAAGAGAGAACATGTAGGAACTCTGGGAAAGAGAGAACATGTAGGAACTCTGGGAAAGAGAGAACATGAACAAACTCTGGGAAAGAGAGAACATGTAGGAACTCTGGGAAAGAGAGAACATGTAGGAACTCTGGGAAAGAGAGAACATGTCGGAACTCTGGGAAAGAGAGAACATGTAGGAACTCTGGGAAAGAGAGAACATGTAGGAACTCTGGGAAAGAGAGAACATGTAGGAACTCTGGGAAAGAGAGAACATGTAGGAACTCTGGGAAAGAGAGAACATGTAGGAACTCTGGGAAAGAGAGGACATGTAGGAACTCTGGGAAAGAGAGGACATGTAGGAACTCTGGGAAAGAGAGAACATGTCGGAACTCTGGGAAAGAGAGAACATGTAGGAACTCTGGGAAAGAGAGAACATGCAGGAACTCTGGGAAAGAGAGGACATGTAGGATCTCTGGGAAAGAGAGAACATGAACAAACTCTGGGAAAGAGAGAACATGAACAAACTCTGGGAAAGAGAGAACATGTAGGAACTCTGGGAAAGAGAGGACATGAACAAACTCTGGGAAAGAGAGAACATGAACAAACTCTGGGAAAGAGAGAACATGAACAAACGCTGGGAAAGAGAGAAAAAGAACAAACGCTGGGAAAGAGAGAACATGAACAAACGCTGGGAAAGAGAGAACATGAACAAACTCTGGGAAAGAGAGAACATGAACAAACTCTGGGAAAGAGAGAACATGAACAAACTCTGGGAAAGAGAGAACATGAACAAACTCTGGGAAAGAGAGAACATGAACAAACTCTGGGAAAGAGAGAACATGTAGGAAGGCTGGGAAAGAGAGAACATGTAGGAACTCTGGGAAAGAGAGGACATGTAGGAACTCTGGGAAAGAGAGGACATGTAGGAACTCTGGGAAAGAGAGGACATGTAGGAACTCTGGGAAAGAGAGAACATGTAGGAACGCTTGGAAAGAGAGAACATGTAGGAACTCTGGGAAAGAGAGAACATGTAGGAACTCTGGGAAAGAGAGAACATGTAGGAACTCTGGGAAAGAGAGAACATGAACAAACGCTGGGAAAGAGAGAACATGTAGGAACGCTGGGAAAGAGAGAACATGAACAAACTCTGGGAAAGAGAGAACATGTAGGAACTCTGGGAAAGAGAGAACATGAACAAACTCTGGGAAAGAGAGAACATGAACAAACTCTGGGAAAGAGAGAACATGAACAAACTCTGGGAAAGAGAGAACATGAACAAACTCTGGGAAAGAGAGAACATGTCGGAACTCTGGGAAAGAGAGAACATGTAGGAACTCTGGGAAAGAGAGAACATGTAGGAACTCTGGGAAAGAGAGAACATGTAGGAACTCTGGGAAAGAGAGAACATGTAGGAACTCTGGGAAAGAGAGATCATGTCGGAACTCTGGGAAAGAGAGAACATGAACAAACTCTGGGAAAGAGAGAACATGAACAAACTCTGGGAAAGAGAGAACATGAACAAACTCTGGGAAAGAGAGAACATGTCGGAACTCTGGGAAAGAGAGAACATGTAGGAACTCTGGGAAAGAGAGAACATGAACAAACTCTGGGAAAGAGAGAACATGTAGGAACTCTGGGAAAGAGAGAACATGTAGGAACTCTGGGAAAGAGAGAACATGTAGGAACTCTGGGAAAGAGAGAACATGTCGGAACTCTGGGAAAGAGAGAACATGAACAAACTCTGGGAAAGAGAGAACATGAACAAACTCTGGGAAAGAGAGAACATGTAGGAACTCTGGGAAAGAGAGAACATGTAGGAACTCTGGGAAAGAGAGAACATGTCGGAATGCTGGGAAAGAGAGAACATGTAGGAACTCTGGGAAAGAGAGGACATGTAGGAACTCTGGGAAAGAGAGAACATGTCGGAACTCTGGGAAAGAGAGAACATGTCGGAACTCTGGGAAAGAGAGAACATGTAGGAACTCTGGGAAAGAGAGGACATGAACAAACTCTGGGAAAGAGAGAACATGTCGGAACTCTGGGAAAGAGAGAACATGTCGGAACTCTGGGAAAGAGAGAACATGTCGGAACTCTGGGAAAGAGAGAACATGTAGGAACTCTGGGAAAGAGAGAACATGAACAAACTCTGGGAAAGAGAGAACATGTTGGAACTCTGGGAAAGAGAGAACATGTAGGAACTCTGGGAAAGAGAGAACATGTAGGAACTCTGGGAAAGAGAGAACATGTCAGAACTCTGGGAAAGAGAGAACATGCAGGAACTCTGGGAAAGAGAGGACATGTAGGAACTCTGGGAAAGAGAGGACATGTAGGAACTCTGGGAAAGAGAGAACATGTAGGAACTCTGGGAAAGAGAGAACATGTCGGAACTCTGGGAAAGAGAGAACATGAACAAACTCTGGGAAAGAGAGAACATGCCGGAACTCTGGGAAAGAGAGAACATGTAGGAACTCTGGGAAAGAGAGAACATGAACAAACTCTGGGAAAGAGAGAACATGTAGGAACTCTGGGAAAGAGAGAACATGAACAAACTCTGGGAAAGAGAGAACATGAACAAACTCTGGGAAAGAGAGAACATGTCGGAACTCTGGGAAAGAGAGAACATGTCGGAACTCTGGGAAAGAGAGAACATGTAGGAACTCTGGGAAAGAGAGGACATGTAGGAACTCTGGGAAAGAGAGGACATGTAGGAACTCTGGGAAAGAGAGGACATGTAGGAACTCTGGGAAAGAGAGAACATGTAGGAACTCTGGGAAAGAGAGAACATGTCGGAACTCTGGGAAAGAGAGAACATGAACAAACTCTGGGAAAGAGAGAACATGTAGGAACTCTGGGAAAGAGAGAACATGAACAAACTCTGGGAAAGAGAGAACATGTAGGAACTCTGGGAAAGAGAGGACATGTAGGAACTCTGGGAAAGAGAGGACATGAACAAACTCTGGGAAAGAGAGAACATGTAGGAACTCTGGGAAAGAGAGAACATGAACACACTCTGGGAAAGAGAGAACATGAACAAACTCTGGGAAAGAGAGAACATGTAGGAACTCTGGGAAAGAGAGGACATGAACAAACTCTGGGAAAGAGAGAACATGAACAAACTCTGGGAAAGAGAGAACATGAACAAACGCTGGGAAAGAGAGAACATGAACAAACGCTGGGAAAGAGAGAACATGAACAAACGCTGGGAAAGAGAGAACATGAACAAACTCTGGGAAAGAGAGAACATGAACAAACTCTGGGAAAGAGAGAACATGAACAAACTCTGGGAAAGAGAGAACATGTCGGAACTCTGGGAAAGAGAGAACATGTCGGAACGCGGGGAAAGAGAGAACATGTAGGAACTCTGGGAAAGAGAGAACATGTAGGAACTCTGGGAAAGAGAGGACATGTCGGAACTCTGGGAAAGAGAGAACATGTAGGAACTCTGGGAAAGAGAGAACATGAACAAACTCTGGGAAAGAGAGAACATGTCGGAACTCTGGGAAAGAGAGGACATGTCGGAACTCTGGGAAAGAGAGAACATGTAGGAACTCTGGGAAAGAGAGAACATGAACAAACTCTGGGAAAGAGAGAACATGAACAAACTCTGGGAAAGAGAGAACATGTCGGAACTCTGGGAAAGAGAGAACATGTAGGAACTCTGGGAAAGAGAGAACATGTAGGAACTCTGGGAAAGAGAGAACATGTAGGAACTCTGGGAAAGAGAGAACATGTAGGAACTCTGGGAAAGAGAGGACATGTAGGAACTCTGGGAAAGAGAGGACATGAACAAACTCTGGGAAAGAGAGAACATGAACAAACTCTGGGAAAGAGAGAACATGAACAAACTCTGGGAAAGAGAGAACATGAACAAACTCTGGGAAAGAGAGAACATGTAGGAACTCTGGGAAAGAGAGAACATGTCGGAACTCTGGGAAAGAGAGAACATGTAGGAACTCTGGGAAAGAGAGGACATGTAGGAACTCTGGGAAAGAGGGGACATGTAGGAACTCTGGGAAAGAGGGGACATGTAGGAACTCTGGGAAAGAGGGGACATGTAGGAACTCTGGGAAAGAGAGGACATGTAGGAACTCTGGGAAAGAGAGAACATGTAGGAACTCTGGGAAAGAGAGAACATGTCGGAACTCTGGGAAAGAGAGAACATGAACAAACTCTGGGAAAGAGAGAACATGTCGGAACTCTGGGAAAGAGAGAACATGAACAAACTCTGGGAAAGAGAGAACATGTAGGAACTCTGGGAAAGAGAGAACATGTCGGAACTCTGGGAAAGAGAGAACATGTAGGAACTCTGGGAAAGAGAGAACATGTCGGAACTCTGGGAAAGAGAGAACATGGAGGAACTCTGGGAAAGAGAGAACATGGAGGAACTCTGGGAAAGAGAGCACATGAACAAACTCTGGGAAAGAGAGAACATGTCGGAACTCTGGGAAAGAGAGAACATGTCGGAACTCTGGGAAAGAGAGAACATGTAGGAACTCTGGGAAAGAGAGAACATGTAGGAACTCTGGGAAAGAGAGGACATGAACAAACTCTGGGAAAGAGAGAACATGTCGGAACTCTGGGAAAGAGAGAACATGTCGGAACTCTGGGAAAGAGAGAACATGTAGGAACTCTGGGAAAGAGAGAACATGAACAAACTCTGGGAAAGAGAGAACATGAACAAACTCTGGGAAAGAGAGAACATGTAGGAACTCTGGGAAAGAGAGAACATGTAGGAACTCTGGGAAAGAGAGGACATGTAGGAACTCTGGGAAAGAGGGGACATGTAGGAACTCTGGGAAAGAGAGGACATGTAGGATCTCTGGGAAAGAGAGGACATGTAGGAACTCTGGGAAAGAGAGAACATGTAGGAACTCTGGGAAAGAGAGAACATGTCGGAACTCTGGGAAAGAGAGAACATGAACAAACTCTGGGAAAGAGAGAACATGAACAAACTCTGGGAAAGAGAGAACATGTAGGAACTCTGGGAAAGAGAGAACATGTAGGAACTCTGGGAAAGAGAGAACATGTCGGAACTCTGGGAAAGAGAGAACATGTCGAAACTCTGGGAAAGAGAGAACATGTAGGAACTCTGGGAAAGAGAGAACATATAGGAACTCTGGGAAAGAGGGGACATGTCGGAACTCTGGGAAAGAGAGGACATGTAGGAACTCTGGGAAAGAGAGGACATGTAGGAACTCTGGGAAAGAGAGAACATGTAGGAACTCTGGGAAAGAGAGAACATGTCGGAACTCTGGGAAAGAGAGAACATGAACAAACTCTGGGAAAGAGAGAACATGTAGGAACTCTGGGAAAGAGAGAACATGAACAAACTCTGGGAAAGAGAGAACATGTAGGAACTCTGGGAAAGAGAGGACATGTCGGAACTCTGGGAAAGAGAGAACATGAACAAACTCTGGGAAAGAGAGAACATGTAGGAACTCTGGGAAAGAGAGAACATGTAGGAACTCTGGGAAAGAGAGAACATGTAGGAACTCTGGGAAAGAGAGGACATGTCGGAACTCTGGGAAAGAGAGGACATGTCGGAACTCTGGGAAAGAGAGAACATGAACAAACTCTGGGAAAGAGAGAACATGTAGGAACTCTGGGAAAGAGAGGACATGAACAAACTCTGGGAAAGAGAGAACATGAACAAACTCTGGGAAAGAGAGAACATGTAGGAACTCTGGGAAAGAGAGGACATGAACAAACTCTGGGAAAGAGAGAACATGAACAAACTCTGGGAAAGAGAGAACATGAACAAACTCTGGGAAAGAGAGAACATGAACAAACGCTGGGAAAGAGAGAACATGAACAAACGCTGGGAAAGAGAGAACATGAACAAACTCTGGGAAAGAGAGAACATGTCGGAACTCTGGGAAAGAGAGAACATGTAGGAACTCTGGGAAAGAGAGAACATGAACAAACTCTGGGAAAGAGAGAACATGAACAAACTCTGGGAAAGAGAGAACATGAACAAACTCTGGGAAAGAGAGAACATGAACAAACGCTGGGAAAGAGAGAACATGAACAAACTCTGGGAAAGAGAGAACATGAACAAACTCTGGGAAAGAGAGAACATGAACAAACTCTGGGAAAGAGAGAACATGAACAAACTCTGGGAAAGAGAGAACATGAACAAACTCTGGGAAAGAGAGAACATGAACAAACTCTGGGAAAGAGAGAACATGAACAAACGCTGGGAAAGAGAGAACATGAACAAACTCTGGGAAAGAGAGAACATGAACAAACTCTGGGAAAGAGAGAACATGAACAAACTCTGGGAAAGAGAGAACATGAACAAACGCTGGGAAAGAGAGAACATGAACAAACGCTGGGAAAGAGAGAACATGAACAAACGCTGGGAAAGAGAGAACATGTAGGAACGCTGGGAAAGAGAGAACATGTAGGAACTCTGGGAAAGAGAGGACATGTAGGAACTCTGGGAAAGAGAGGACATGTCGGAACTCTGGGAAAGAGGGGACATGTCGGAACTCTGGGAAAGAGAGGACATGTAGGAACTCTGGGAAAGAGAGGACATGTAGGAACTCTGGGAAAGAGAGAACATGTAGGAACTCTGGGAAAGAGAGAACATGTCGGAACTCTGGGAAAGAGAGAACATGAACAAACTCTGGGAAAGAGAGAACATGTAGGAACTCTGGGAAAGAGAGAACATGAACAAACTCTGGGAAAGAGAGAACATGTAGGAACTCTGGGAAAGAGAGGACATGTAGGAACTCTGGGAAAGAGAGAACATGTAGGAACTCTGGGAAAGAGAGAACATGTAGGAACTCTGGGAAAGAGAGGACATGTCGGAACTCTGGGAAAGAGAGGACATGTCGGAACTCTGGGAAAGAGAGAACATGAACAAACTCTGGGAAAGAGAGAACATGAACAAACTCTGGGAAAGAGAGAACATGTAGGAACTCTGGGAAAGAGAGGACATGAACAAACTCTGGGAAAGAGAGAACATGAACAAACTCTGGGAAAGAGAGAACATGAACAAACTCTGGGAAAGAGAGAACATGAACAAACGCTGGGAAAGAGAGAACATGAACAAACGCTGGGAAAGAGAGAACATGAACAAACTCTGGGAAAGAGAGAACATGTCGGAACTCTGGGAAAGAGAGAACATGTAGGAACTCTGGGAAAGAGAGAACATGAACAAACTCTGGGAAAGAGAGAACATGAACAAACTCTGGGAAAGAGAGAACATGAACAAACTCTGGGAAAGAGAGAACATGAACAAACGCTGGGAAAGAGAGAACATGAACAAACTCTGGGAAAGAGAGAACATGAACAAACTCTGGGAAAGAGAGAACATGAACAAACTCTGGGAAAGAGAGAACATGAACAAACTCTGGGAAAGAGAGAACATGAACAAACTCTGGGAAAGAGAGAACATGAACAAACGCTGGGAAAGAGAGAACATGAACAAACTCTGGGAAAGAGAGAACATGAACAAACTCTGGGAAAGAGAGAACATGAACAAACTCTGGGAAAGAGAGAACATGAACAAACTCTGGGAAAGAGAGAACATGAACAAACTCTGGGAAAGAGAGAACATGAACAAACGCTGGGAAAGAGAGAACATGAACAAACGCTGGGAAAGAGAGAACATGTAGGAACGCTGGGAAAGAGAGAACATGTAGGAACTCTGGGAAAGAGAGGACATGTAGGAACTCTGGGAAAGAGAGGACATGTAGGAACTCTGGGAAAGAGAGGACATGTCGGAACTCTGGGAAAGAGAGGACATGTAGGAACTCTGGGAAAGAGAGAACATGAACAAACTCTGGGAAAGAGAGAACATGTCGGAACGCTGGGAAAGAGAGAACATGTAGGAACTCTGGGAAAGAGAGGACATGTCGGAACTCTGGGAAAGAGAGGACATGTAGGAACTCTGGGAAAGAGAGGACATGAACAAACTCTGGGAAAGAGAGAACATGTCGGAACTCTGGGAAAGAGAGAACATGTCGGAACTCTGGGAAAGAGAGAACATGAACGAACTCTGGGAAAGAGAGAATATGTAGGAACTCTGGGAAAGAGAGAACATGAACAAACTCTGGGAAAGAGAGAACATGTAGGAACTCTGGGAAAGAGAGAACATGTAGGAACTCTGGGAAAGAGAGGACATGTAGGAACTCTGGGAAAGAGAGGACATGTCGGAACTCTGGGAAAGAGGGGACATGTCGGAACTCTGGGAAAGAGGGGACATGTCGGAACTCTGGGAAAGAGAGGACATGTAGGAACTCTGGGAAAGAGAGGACATGTAGGAACTCTGGGAAAGAGAGAACATGTAGGAACTCTGGGAAAGAGAGAACATGTCGGAACTCTGGGAAAGAGAGAACATGAACAAACTCTGGGAAAGAGAGAACATGTAGGAACTCTGGGAAAGAGAGAACATGAACAAACTCTGGGAAAGAGAGAACATGTAGGAACTCTGGGAAAGAGAGGACATGTAGGAACTCTGGGAAAGAGAGGACATGTAGGAACTCTGGGAAAGAGAGAACATGTAGGAACTCTGGGAAAGAGAGGACATGTCGGAACTCTGGGAAAGAGAGGACATGTCGGAACTCTGGGAAAGAGAGAACATGAACAAACTCTGGGAAAGAGAGAACATGAACAAACTCTGGGAAAGAGAGAACATGTAGGAACTCTGGGAAAGAGAGGACATGAACAAACTCTGGGAAAGAGAGAACATGAACAAACTCTGGGAAAGAGAGAACATGAACAAACTCTGGGAAAGAGAGAACATGAACAAACGCTGGGAAAGAGAGAACATGAACAAACGCTGGGAAAGAGAGAACATGAACAAACTCTGGGAAAGAGAGAACATGTCGGAACTCTGGGAAAGAGAGAACATGTAGGAACTCTGGGAAAGAGAGAACATGAACAAACTCTGGGAAAGAGAGAACATGAACAAACTCTGGGAAAGAGAGAACATGAACAAACTCTGGGAAAGAGAGAACATGAACAAACGCTGGGAAAGAGAGAACATGAACAAACTCTGGGAAAGAGAGAACATGAACAAACTCTGGGAAAGAGAGAACATGAACAAACTCTGGGAAAGAGAGAACATGAACAAACTCTGGGAAAGAGAGAACATGAACAAACTCTGGGAAAGAGAGAACATGAACAAACTCTGGGAAAGAGAGAACATGAACAAACGCTGGGAAAGAGAGAACATGAACAAACTCTGGGAAAGAGAGAACATGAACAAACTCTGGGAAAGAGAGAACATGAACAAACTCTGGGAAAGAGAGAACATGAACAAACTCTGGGAAAGAGGGAACAAGAACAAACGCTGGGAAAGAGAGAACATGAACAAACTCTGGGAAAGAGAGAACATGAACAAACTCTGGGAAAGAGAGAACATGAACAAACTCTGGGAAAGAGAGAACATGAACAAACTCTGGGAAAGAGAGAACATGAACAAACTCTGGGAAAGAGAGAACATGAACAAACGCTGGGAAAGAGAGAACATGAACAAACGCTGGGAAAGAGAGAACATGAACAAACGCTGGGAAAGAGAGAACATGTAGGAACGCTGGGAAAGAGAGAACATGTAGGAACTCTGGGAAAGAGAGGACATGTAGGAACTCTGGGAAAGAGAGGACATGTCGGAACTCTGGGAAAGAGAGGACATGTAGGAACTCTGGGAAAGAGAGAACATGAACAAACTCTGGGAAAGAGAGAACATGTCGGAACGCTGGGAAAGAGAGAACATGTAGGAACTCTGGGAAAGAGAGGACATGTCGGAACTCTGGGAAAGAGAGGACATGTAGGAACTCTGGGAAAGAGAGGACATATAGGAACTCTGGGAAAGAGAGGACATGAACAAACTCTGGGAAAGAGAGAACATGTCGGAACTCTGGGAAAGAGAGAACATGTCGGAACTCTGGGAAAGAGAGAACATGAACGAACTCTGGGAAAGAGAGAATATGTAGGAACTCTGGGAAAGAGAGAACATGAACAAACTCTGGGAAAGAGAGAACATGTAGGAACTCTGGGAAAGAGAGAACATGTAGGAACTCTGGGAAAGAGAGAACATGTCGGAACTCTGGGAAAGAGAGAACAGGTCGGAACTCTGGGAAAGAGAGAACATGTCGGAACTCTGGGAAAGAGAGAACATGTCGGAACTCTGGGAAAGAGAGAACATGTAGGAACTCTGGGAAAGAGAGAACATGTAGGAACTCTGGGAAAGAGAGAACATGAACAAACACTGGGAAAGAGAGAACATGAACAAACTCTGGGAAAGAGAGAACATGTCGGAACTCTGGGAAAGAGAGAACATGTCGGAACTCTGGGAAAGAGAGAACATGTAGGAACTCTGGGAAAGAGAGAACATGTAGGAACTCTGGGAAAGAGAGAACATGTAGGAACTCTGGGAAAGAGAGAACATGAACAAACGCTGGGAAAGAGAGAACAAGCAGGAACTCTGGGAAAGAAAGAACATGAACAAACTCTGGGAAAGAGAGAACATGAACAAACTCTGGGAAAGAAAGAACATGAACAAACTCTGGGAAAGAGAGAACATGTAGGAACTCTGGGAAAGAGAGAACATGAACAAACTCTGGGAAAGAGAGAACATGTCGGAACTCTGGGAAAGAGAGAACATGAACAAACTCTGGGAAAGAGAGAACATGTCGGAACTCTGGGAAAGAGAGAACATGAACAAACTCTGGGAAAGAGAGAACATGCCGGAACTCTGGGAAAGAGAGAACATGTAGGAACTCTGGGAAAGAGAGAACATGAACAAACTCTGGGAAAGAGAGAACATGTCGGAACTCTGGGAAAGAGAGAACATGAACAAACTCTGGGAAAGAGAGAACATGCCGGAACTCTGGGAAAGAGAGAACATGTAGGAACTCTGGGAAAGAGAGAACATGAACAAACTCTGGGAAAGAGAGAACATGTCGGAACTCTGGGAAAGAGAGGACATGTAGGAACTCTGGGAAAGAGAGGACATGTAGGAACTCTGGGAAAGAGAGGACATGTAGGAACTCTGGGAAAGAGAGAACATGTCGGAACTCTGGGAAAGAGAGAACATGAACAAACTCTGGGAAAGAGAGAACATGAACAAACTCTGGGAAAGAGAGAACATGTAGGAACTCTGGGAAAGAGAGAACATGAACAAACTCTGGGAAAGAGAGAACATGTAGGAATCTGGGAAAGAGAGAACATGAACAAACTCTGGGAAAGAGAGAACATGCAGGAACTCTGGGAAAGAGAGGACATGTAGGAACTCTGGGAAAGAGAGGACATGAACAAACTCTGGGAAAGAGAGAACATGTAGGAACTCTGGGAAAGAGAGAACATGAACAAACTCTGGGTAAGAGAGAACATGACAAAACTCTGGGAAAGAGAGAACATGTCGGAACTCTGGGAAAGAGAGGACATGTAGGAACTCTGGGAAAGAGAGGACATGTAGGAACTCTGGGAAAGAGAGAACATGTAGGAACTCTGGGAAAGAGAGAACATGTCGGAACTCTGGGAAAGAGAGAACATGAACAAACTCTGGGAAAGAGAGAACATGTAGGAACTCTGGGAAAGAGAGAACATGAACAAACTCTGGGAAAGAGAGAACATGTAGGAACTCTGGGAAAGAGAGGACATGTAGGAACTCTGGGAAAGAGAGGACATGTAGGAACTCTGGGAAAGAGAGAACATGTAGGAACTCTGGGAAAGAGAGGACATGTCGGAACTCTGGGAAAGAGAGGACATGTCGGAACTCTGGGAAAGAGAGAACATGAACAAACTCTGGGAAAGAGAGAACATGAACAAACTCTGGGAAAGAGAGAACATGTAGGAACTCTGGGAAAGAGAGGACATGAACAAACTCTGGGAAAGAGAGAACATGAACAAACTCTGGGAAAGAGAGAACATGAACAAACTCTGGGAAAGAGAGAACATGAACAAACGCTGGGAAAGAGAGAACATGAACAAACGCTGGGAAAGAGAGAACATGAACAAACTCTGGGAAAGAGAGAACATGTCGGAACTCTGGGAAAGAGAGAACATGTAGGAACTCTGGGAAAGAGAGAACATGAACAAACTCTGGGAAAGAGAGAACATGAACAAACTCTGGGAAAGAGAGAACATGAACAAACTCTGGGAAAGAGAGAACATGAACAAACGCTGGGAAAGAGAGAACATGAACAAACTCTGGGAAAGAGAGAACATGAACAAACTCTGGGAAAGAGAGAACATGAACAAACTCTGGGAAAGAGAGAACATGAACAAACTCTGGGAAAGAGAGAACATGAACAAACTCTGGGAAAGAGAGAACATGAACAAACTCTGGGAAAGAGAGAACATGAACAAACGCTGGGAAAGAGAGAACATGAACAAACTCTGGGAAAGAGAGAACATGAACAAACTCTGGGAAAGAGAGAACATGAACAAACTCTGGGAAAGAGAGAACATGAACAAACTCTGGGAAAGAGGGAACAAGAACAAACGCTGGGAAAGAGAGAACATGAACAAACTCTGGGAAAGAGAGAACATGAACAAACTCTGGGAAAGAGAGAACATGAACAAACTCTGGGAAAGAGAGAACATGAACAAACTCTGGGAAAGAGAGAACATGAACAAACTCTGGGAAAGAGAGAACATGAACAAACGCTGGGAAAGAGAGAACATGAACAAACGCTGGGAAAGAGAGAACATGAACAAACGCTGGGAAAGAGAGAACATGTAGGAACGCTGGGAAAGAGAGAACATGTAGGAACTCTGGGAAAGAGAGGACATGTAGGAACTCTGGGAAAGAGAGGACATGTCGGAACTCTGGGAAAGAGAGGACATGTAGGAACTCTGGGAAAGAGAGAACATGAACAAACTCTGGGAAAGAGAGAACATGTCGGAACGCTGGGAAAGAGAGAACATGTAGGAACTCTGGGAAAGAGAGGACATGTCGGAACTCTGGGAAAGAGAGGACATGTAGGAACTCTGGGAAAGAGAGGACATATAGGAACTCTGGGAAAGAGAGGACATGAACAAACTCTGGGAAAGAGAGAACATGTCGGAACTCTGGGAAAGAGAGAACATGTCGGAACTCTGGGAAAGAGAGAACATGAACGAACTCTGGGAAAGAGAGAATATGTAGGAACTCTGGGAAAGAGAGAACATGAACAAACTCTGGGAAAGAGAGAACATGTAGGAACTCTGGGAAAGAGAGAACATGTAGGAACTCTGGGAAAGAGAGAACATGTCGGAACTCTGGGAAAGAGAGAACATGTCGGAACTCTGGGAAAGAGAGAACATGTAGGAACTCTGGGAAAGAGAGAACATGTCGGAACTCTGGGAAAGAGAGAACATGTCGGAACTCTGGGAAAGAGAGAACATGTAGGAACTCTGGGAAAGAGAGAACATGTAGGAACTCTGGGAAAGAGAGAACATGAACAAACTCTGGGAAAGAGAGAACATGAACAAACTCTGGGAAAGAGAGAACATGTCGGAACTCTGGGAAAGAGAGAACATGTCGGAACTCTGGGAAAGAGAGAACATGTAGGAACTCTGGGAAAGAGAGAACATGTAGGAACTCTGGGAAAGAGAGAACATGTAGGAACTCTGGGAAAGAGAGAACATGAACAAACGCTGGGAAAGAGAGAACATGCAGGAACTCTGGGAAAGAAAGAACATGAACAAACTCTGGGAAAGAGAGAACATGAACAAACTCTGGGAAAGAAAGAACATGAACAAACTCTGGGAAAGAGAGAACATGTAGGAACTCTGGGAAAGAGAGAACATGAACAAACTCTGGGAAAGAGAGAACATGTCGGAACTCTGGGAAAGAGAGAACATGAACAAACTCTGGGAAAGAGAGAACATGTCGGAACTCTGGGAAAGAGAGAACATGAACAAACTCTGGGAAAGAGAGAACATGCCGGAACTCTGGGAAAGAGAGAACATGTAGGAACTCTGGGAAAGAGAGAACATGAACAAACTCTGGGAAAGAGAGAACATGTCGGAACTCTGGGAAAGAGAGAACATGAACAAACTCTGGGAAAGAGAGAACATGCCGGAACTCTGGGAAAGAGAGAACATGTAGGAACTCTGGGAAAGAGAGAACATGAACAAACTCTGGGAAAGAGAGAACATGTCGGAACTCTGGGAAAGAGAGGACATGTAGGAACTCTGGGAAAGAGAGGACATGTAGGAACTCTGGGAAAGAGAGGACATGTAGGAACTCTGGGAAAGAGAGAACATGTCGGAACTCTGGGAAAGAGAGAACATGAACAAACTCTGGGAAAGAGAGAACATGAACAAACTCTGGGAAAGAGAGAACATGTAGGAACTCTGGGAAAGAGAGAACATGTAGGAATCTGGGAAAGAGAGAACATGAACAAACTCTGGGAAAGAGAGAACATGCAGGAACTCTGGGAAAGAGAGGACATGTAGGAACTCTGGGAAAGAGAGGACATGAACAAACTCTGGGAAAGAGAGAACATGTAGGAACTCTGGGAAAGAGAGAACATGAACAAACTCTGGGTAAGAGAGAACATGACAAAACTCTGGGAAAGAGAGAACATGTCGGAACTCTGGGAAAGAGAGGACATGAACAAACTCTGGGAAAGAGAGAACATGAACAAACTCTGGGAAAGAGAGAACATGAACAAACGCTGGGAAAGAGAGAACATGAACAAACGCTGGGAAAGAGAGAACATGAACAAACGCTGGGAAAGAGAGAACATGAACAAACGCTGGGAAAGAGAGAATATGAACAAACTCTGGGAAAGAGAGAACATGAACAAACTCTGGGAAAGAGAGAACATGTCGGAACTCTGGGAAAGAGAGAACATGTAGGAACTCTGGGAAAGAGAGAACATGTAGGAACTCTGGGAAAGAGAGAACATGAACAAACTCTGGGAAAGAGAGAACATGAACAAACTCTGGGAAAGAGAGAACATGAACAAACTCTGGGAAAGAGAGAACATGAACAAACACTGGGAAAGAGAGAACATGAACAAACTCTGGGAAAGAGAGAACATGAACAAACTCTGGAAAAGAGAGAACATGAACAAACTCTGGGAAAGAGAGAACATGTCGGAACTCTGGGAAAGAGAGAACATGTCGGAACGCGGGGAAAGAGAGAACATGTAGGAACTCTGGGAAAGAGAGAACATGTAGGAACTCTGGGAAAGAGAGGACATGTCGGAACTCTGGGAAAGAGAGAACATGTAGGAACTCTGGGAAAGAGAGGACATGAACAAACTCTGGGAAAGAGAGAACATGAACAAACTCTGGGAAAGAGAGAACATGTCGGAACTCTGGGAAAGAGAGAACATGTAGGAACTCTGGGAAAGAGAGAACATGTAGGAACTCTGGGAAAGAGGGGACATGTAGGAACTCTGGGAAAGAGAGGACATGTAGGAACTCTGGGAAAGAGAGGACATGTAGGAACTCTGGGAAAGAGAGAACATGTAGGAACTCTGGGAAAGAGAGAACATGTAGGAACTCTGGGAAAGATAGAACATGTCGGAACTCTGGGAAAGAGAGAACATGTAGGAACTCTGGGAAAGAGAGAACATATAGGAACTCTGGGAAAGAGGGAACATGTAGGAACTCTGGGAAAGAGAGGACATGTAGGAACTCTGGGAAAGAGAGGACATGTAGGAACTCTGGGAAAGAGAGAACATGTAGGAACTCTGGGAAAGAGAGAACATGTCGGAACTCTGGGAAAGAGAGAACATGAACAAACTCTGGGAAAGAGAGAACATGTAGGAACTCTGGGAAAGAGAGAACATGAACAAACTCTGGGAAAGAGAGAACATGTAGGAACTCTGGGAAAGAGAGAACATGAACAAACTCTGGGAAAGAGAGAACATGTAGGAACTCTGGGAAAGAGAGGACATGTAGGAACTCTGGGAAAGAGAGAACATGAACAAACTCTGGGAAAGAGAGAACATGAACAAACTCTGGGAAAGAGAGAACATGTAGGAACTCTGGGAAAGAGAGGACATGAACAAACTCTGGGAAAGAGAGAACATGAACAAACTCTGGGAAAGAGAGAACATGAACAAACTCTGGGAAAGAGAGAACATGAACAAACGCTGGGAAAGAGAGAACATGAACAAACGCTGGGAAAGAGAGAACATGAACAAACTCTGGGAAAGAGAGAACATGAACAAACTCTGGGAAAGAGAGAACATGTAGGAACTCTGGGAAAGAGAGAACATGAACAAACTCTGGGAAAGAGAGAACATGAACAAACTCTGGGAAAGAGAGAACATGAACAAACTCTGGGAAAGAGAGAACATGAACAAACGCTGGGAAAGAGAGAACATGAACAAACTCTGGGAAAGAGAGAACATGAACAAACTCTGGGAAAGAGAGATCATGAACAAACTCTGGGAAAGAGAGAACATGAACAAACTCTGGGAAAGAGAGAACATGAACAAACTCTGGGAAAGAGAGAACATGAACAAACTCTGGAAAAGAGAGAACATGAACAAACTCTGGGAAAGAGAGAACATGTCGGAACTCTGGGAAAGAGAGAACATGTCGGAACGCGGGGAAAGAGAGAACATGTAGGAACTCTGGGAAAGAGAGAACATGTAGGAACTCTGGGAAAGAGAGGACATGTCGGAACTCTGGGAAAGAGAGAACATGTAGGAACTCTGGGAAAGAGAGGACATGAACAAACTCTGGGAAAGAGAGAACATGAACAAACTCTGGGAAAGAGAGAACATGTCGGAACTCTGGGAAAGAGAGAACATGTAGGAACTCTGGGAAAGAGAGAACATGTAGGAACTCTGGGAAAGAGGGGACATGTAGGAACTCTGGGAAAGAGAGGACATGTAGGAACTCTGGGAAAGAGAGGACATGTAGGAACTCTGGGAAAGAGAGAACATGTAGGAACTCTGGGAAAGAGAGAACATGTAGGAACTCTGGGAAAGATAGAACATGTCGGAACTCTGGGAAAGAGAGAACATGTAGGAACTCTGGGAAAGAGAGAACATATAGGAACTCTGGGAAAGAGGGAACATGTAGGAACTCTGGGAAAGAGAGGACATGTAGGAACTCTGGGAAAGAGAGGACATGTAGGAACTCTGGGAAAGAGAGAACATGTAGGAACTCTGGGAAAGAGAGAACATGTCGGAACTCTGGGAAAGAGAGAACATGAACAAACTCTGGGAAAGAGAGAACATGTAGGAACTCTGGGAAAGAGAGAACATGAACAAACTCTGGGAAAGAGAGAACATGTAGGAACTCTGGGAAAGAGAGAACATGAACAAACTCTGGGAAAGAGAGAACATGTAGGAACTCTGGGAAAGAGAGGACATGTAGGAACTCTGGGAAAGAGAGAACATGAACAAACTCTGGGAAAGAGAGAACATGAACAAACTCTGGGAAAGAGAGAACATGTAGGAACTCTGGGAAAGAGAGGACATGAACAAACTCTGGGAAAGAGAGAACATGAACAAACTCTGGGAAAGAGAGAACATGAACAAACTCTGGGAAAGAGAGAACATGAACAAACGCTGGGAAAGAGAGAACATGAACAAACGCTGGGAAAGAGAGAACATGAACAAACTCTGGGAAAGAGAGAACATGAACAAACTCTGGGAAAGAGAGAACATGTAGGAACTCTGGGAAAGAGAGAACATGAACAAACTCTGGGAAAGAGAGAACATGAACAAACTCTGGGAAAGAGAGAACATGAACAAACTCTGGGAAAGAGAGAACATGAACAAACGCTGGGAAAGAGAGAACATGAACAAACTCTGGGAAAGAGAGAACATGAACAAACTCTGGGAAAGAGAGATCATGAACAAACTCTGGGAAAGAGAGAACATGAACAAACTCTGGGAAAGAGAGAACATGAACAAACTCTGGGAAAGAGAGAACATGAACAAACTCTGGGAAAGAGAGAACATGAACAAACGCTGGGAAAGAGAGAACATGAACAAACGCTGGGAAAGAGAGAACATGAACAAACTCTGGGAAAGAGAGAACATGAACAAACTCTGGGAAAGAGAGAACATGTTGGAACTCTGGGAAAGAGAGAACATGAACAAACTCTGGGAAAGAGAGAACATGAACAAACTCTGGGAAAGAGAGAACATGAACAAACTCTGGGAAAGAGAGAACATGAACAAACTCTGGGAAAGAGGGAACATGAACAAACGCTGGGAAAGAGAGAACATGAACAAACTCTGGGAAAGAGAGAACATGTCGGAACTCTGGGAAAGAGAGAACATGTCGGAACTCTGGGAAAGAGAGAACATGTCGGAACTCTGGGAAAGAGAGAACATGTAGGAACTCTGGGAAAGAGAGAACATGTAGGAACTCTGGGAAAGAGAGAACATGAACAAACTCTGGGAAAGAGAGAACATGAACAAACTCTGGGAAAGAGAGAACATGTCGGAACTCTGGGAAAGAGAGAACATGTAGGAACTCTGGGAAAGAGAGAACATGAACAAACTCTGGGAAAGAGAGAACATGTAGGAACTCTGGGAAAGAGAGAACATGAACAAACTCTGGGAAAGAGAGAACATGTAGGAATCTGGGAAAGAGAGAACATGAACAAACTCTGGGAAAGAGAGAACATGTAGGAACTCTGGGAAAGAGAGGACATGTAGGAACTCTGGGAAAGAGAGGACATGAACAAACTCTGGGAAAGAGAGAACATGTAGGAACTCTGGGAAAGAGAGAACATGAACAAACTCTGGGTAAGAGAGAACATGACAAAACTCTGGGAAAGAGAGAACATGAACAAACTCTGGGAAAGAGAGAACATGAACAAACGCTGGGAAAGAGAGAACATGAACAAACGCTGGGAAAGAGAGAACATGAACAAACGCTGGGAAAGAGAGAATATGAACAAACTCTGGGAAAGAGAGAACATGAACAAACTCTGGGAAAGAGAGAACATGTCGGAACTCTGGGAAAGAGAGAACATGTAGGAACTCTGGGAAAGAGAGAACATGAACAAACTCTGGGAAAGAGAGAACATGAACAAACTCTGGGAAAGAGAGAACATGAACAAACTCTGGGAAAGAGAGAACATGAACAAACACTGGGAAAGAGAGAACATGAACAAACACTGGGAAAGAGAGAACATGAACAAACTCTGGGAAAGAGAGAACATGAACAAACTCTGGAAAAGAGAGAACATGAACAAACTCTGGGAAAGAGAGAACATGTCGGAACTCTGGGAAAGAGAGAACATGAACAAACTCTGGGAAAGAGAGAACATGAACAAACTCTGGGAAAGAGAGAACATGTCGGAACTCTGGGAAAGAGAGAACATGTAGGAACTCTGGGAAAGAGAGAACATGTCGGAACTCTGGGAAAGAGAGGACATGAACAAACTCTGGGAAAGAGAGAACATGAACAAACTCTGGGAAAGAGAGAACATGTCGGAACTCTGGGAAAGAGAGAACATGTAGGAACTCTGGGAAAGAGAGAACATGTAGGAACTCTGGGAAAGAGGGGACATGTAGGAACTCTGGGAAAGAGAGGACATGTAGGAACTCTGGGAAAGAGAGGACATGTAGGAACTCTGGGAAAGAGTGAACATGTAGGAACTCTGGGAAAGAGGGAACATGAACAAACTCTGGGTAAGAGAGAACATGACAAAACTCTGGGAAAGAGAGAACATGAACAAACTCTGGGAAAGAGAGAACATGAACAAACGCTGGGAAAGAGAGAACATGAACAAACGCTGGGAAAGAGAGAACATGAACAAACGCTGGGAAAGAGAGAATATGAACAAACTCTGGGAAAGAGAGAACATGAACAAACTCTGGGAAAGAGAGAACATGTAGGAACTCTGGGAAAGAGAGAACATGAACAAACTCTGGGTAAGAGAGAACATGACAAAACTCTGGGAAAGAGAGAACATGAACAAACTCTGGGAAAGAGAGAACATGAACAAACGCTGGGAAAGAGAGAACATGAACAAACGCTGGGAAAGAGAGAACATGAACAAACGCTGGGAAAGAGAGAATATGAACAAACTCTGGGAAAGAGAGAACATGAACAAACTCTGGGAAAGAGAGAACATGTCGGAACTCTGGGAAAGAGAGAACATGTAGGAACTCTGGGAAAGAGAGAACATGAACAAACTCTGGGAAAGAGAGAACATGAACAAACTCTGGGAAAGAGAGAACATGAACAAACTCTGGGAAAGAGAGAACATGAACAAACACTGGGAAAGAGAGAACATGAACAAACACTGGGAAAGAGAGAACATGAACAAACTCTGGGAAAGAGAGAACATGAACAAACTCTGGAAAAGAGAGAACATGAACAAACTCTGGGAAAGAGAGAACATGTCGGAACTCTGGGAAAGAGAGAACATGAACAAACTCTGGGAAAGAGAGAACATGAACAAACTCTGGGAAAGAGAGAACATGTCGGAACTCTGGGAAAGAGAGAACATGTAGGAACTCTGGGAAAGAGAGAACATGTCGGAACTCTGGGAAAGAGAGGACATGAACAAACTCTGGGAAAGAGAGAACATGAACAAACTCTGGGAAAGAGAGAACATGTCGGAACTCTGGGAAAGAGAGAACATGTAGGAACTCTGGGAAAGAGAGAACATGTAGGAACTCTGGGAAAGAGGGGACATGTAGGAACTCTGGGAAAGAGAGGACATGTAGGAACTCTGGGAAAGAGTGAACATGTAGGAACTCTGGGAAAGAGAGGACATGTCGGAACTCTGGGAAAGAGAGAACATGTCGGAACTCTGGGAAAGAGAGGACATGAACAAACTCTGGGAAAGAGAGAACATGAACAAACTCTGGGAAAGAGAGAACATGTCGGAACTCTGGGAAAGAGAGAACATGCAGGAACTCTGGGAAAGAGAGAACATGTAGGAACTCTGGGAAAGAGGGGACATGTAGGAACTCTGGGAAAGAGAGGACATGTAGGAACTCTGGGAAAGAGAGGACATGTAGGAACTCTGGGAAAGAGTGAACATGTAGGAACTCTGGGAAAGAGAGAACATGTAGGAACTCTGGGAAAGAGAGAACATGTCGGAACTCTGGGAAAGAGAGAACATGTAGGAACTCTGGGAAAGAGAGAACATATAGGAACTCTGGGAAAGAGGGGACATGTAGGAACTCTGGGAAAGAGAGGACATGTAGGAACTCTGGGAAAGAGAGGACATGTAGGAACTCTGGGAAAGAGAGAACATGTAGGAACTCTGGGAAAGAGAGAACATGTCGGAACTCTGGGAAAGAGAGAACATGAACAAACTCTGGGAAAGAGAGAACATGTAGGAACTCTGGGAAAGAGAGAACATGAACAAACTCTGGGAAAGAGAGAACATGTAGGAACTCTGGGAAAGAGAGAACATGAACAAACTCTGGGAAAGAGAGAACATGTAGGAACTCTGGGAAAGAGAGGACATGTAGGAACTCTGGGAAAGAGAGAACATGTGGGAACTCTGGGAAAGAGAGGACATGTCGGAACTCTGGGAAAGAGAGAACATGAACAAACTCTGGGAAAGAGAGAACATGAACAAACTCTGGGAAAGAGAGAACATGTAGGAACTCTGGGAAAGAGAGGACATGTAGGAACTCTGGGAAAGAGAGAACATGTAGGAACTCTGGGAAAGAGAGAACATGTCGGAACTCTGGGAAAGAGAGAACATGAACAAACTCTGGGAAAGAGAGAACATGTAGGAACTCTGGGAAAGAGAGAACATGAACAAACTCTGGGAAAGAGAGAACATGTAGGAACTCTGGGAAAGAAAGAACATGAACAAACTCTGGGAAAGAGAGAACATGTCGGAACTCTGGGAAAGAGAGGACATGTAGGAACTCTGGGAAAGAGAGAACATGTAGGAACTCTGGGAAAGAGAGGACATGTCGGAACTCTGGGAAAGAGAGAACATGAACAAACTCTGGGAAAGAGAGAACATGAACAAACTCTGGGAAAGAGAGAACATGTAGGAACTCTGGGAAAGAGAGGACATGAACAAACTCTGGGAAAGAGAGAACATGAACAAACTCTGGGAAAGAGAGAACATGAACAAACTCTGGGAAAGAGAGAACATGAACAAACGCTGGGAAAGAGAGAACATGAACAAACGCTGGGAAAGAGAGAACATGAACAAACTCTGGGAAAGAGAGAACATGAACAAACTCTGGGAAAGAGAGAACATGTAGGAAGTCTGGGAAAGAGAGAACATGAACAAACTCTGGGAAAGAGAGAACATGAACAAACTCTGGGAAAGAGAGAACATGAACAAACTCTGGGAAAGAGAGAACATGAACAAACGCTGGGAAAGAGAGAACATGAACAAACTCTGGGAAAGAGAGAACATGAACAAACTCTGGGAAAGAGAGAACATGAACAAACTCTGGGAAAGAGAGAACATGAACAAACTCTGGGAAAGAGAGAACATGAACAAACTCTGGGAAAGAGAGAACATGAACAAACTCTGGGAAAGAGAGAACATGAACAAACGCTGGGAAAGAGAGAACATGAACAAACGCTGGGAAAGAGAGAACATGAACAAACTCTGGGAAAGAGAGAACATGAACAAACTCTGGGAAAGAGAGAACATGTAGGAACTCTGGGAAAGAGAGAACATGAACAAACTCTGGGAAAGAGAGAACATGAACAAACTCTGGGAAAGAGAGAACATGAACAAACTCTGGGAAAGAGAGAACATGAACAAACTCTGGGAAAGAGGGAACATGAACAAACGCTGGGAAAGAGAGAACATGAACAAACTCTGGGAAAGAGAGAACATGAACAAACTCTGGGAAAGAGAGAACATGAACAAACTCTGGGAAAGAGAGAACATGAACAAACTCTGGGAAAGAGAGAACATGAACAAACGCTGGGAAAGAGAGAACATGAACAAACGCTGGGAAAGAGAGAACATGTAGGAACGCTGGGAAAGAGAGAACATGTAGGAACTCTGGGAAAGAGAGGACATGTAGGAACTCTGGGAAAGAGAGGACATGTAGGAACTCTGGGAAAGAGAGAACATGAACAAACTCTGGGAAAGAGAGAACATGAACAAACTCTGGGAAAGAGAGAACATGAACAAACGCTGGGAAAGAGAGAACATGAACAAACGCTGGGAAAGAGAGAACATGTGGGAACGCTGGGAAAGAGAGAACATGTAGGAACTCTGGGAAAGAGAGGACATGTAGGAACTCTGGGAAAGAGAGAACATGAACAAACTCTGGGAAAGAGAGAACATGTAGGAATCTGGGAAAGAGAGAACATGAACAAACTCTGGGAAAGAGAGAACATGTAGGAACTCTGGGAAAGAGAGGACATGTAGGAACTCTGGGAAAGAGAGGACATGAACAAACTCTGGGAAAGAGAGAACATGTAGGAACTCTGGGAAAGAGAGAACATGAACAAACTCTGGGTAAGAGAGAACATGACAAAACTCTGGGAAAGAGAGAACATGTAGGAACTCTGGGAAAGAGAGGACATGAACAAACTCTGGGAAAGAGAGAACATGAACAAACTCTGGGAAAGAGAGAACATGAACAAACGCTGGGAAAGAGAGAACATGAACAAACGCTGGGAAAGAGAGAATATGAACAAACTCTGGGAAAGAGAGAACATGAACAAACTCTGGGAAAGAGAGAACATGTCGGAACTCTGGGAAAGAGAGAACATGTAGGAACGCTGGGAAAGAGAGAACATGAACCAACTCTGGGAAAGAGAGAACATGAACAAACTCTGGGAAAGAGAGAACATGAACAAACTCTGGGAAAGAGAGAACATGAACAAACTCTGGGAAAGAGAGAACATGAACAAACACTGGGAAAGAGAGAACATGAACAAACTCTGGGAAAGAGAGAACATGAACAAACTCTGGAAAAGAGAGAACATGAACAAACTCTGGGAAAGAGAGAACATGTAGGAACTCTGGGAAAGAGAGGACATGTCGGAACTCTGGGAAAGAGAGGACATGTCGGAACTCTGGGAAAGAGAGAACATGTAGGAACTCTGGGAAAGAGAGGACATGAACAAACTCTGGGAAAGAGAGAACATGAACAAACTCTGGGAAAGAGAGAACATGTCGGAACTCTGGGAAAGAGAGAACATGTCGGAACTCTGGGAAAGAGAGAACATGTAGGAACTCTGGGAAAGAGAGGACATGTAGGAACTCTGGGAAAGAGGGGACATGTAGGAACTCTGGGAAAGAGAGGACATGTAGGAACTCTGGGAAAGAGAGGACATGTAGGAACTCTGGGAAAGAGAGAACATGTAGGAACTCTGGGAAAGAGAGAACATGTCGGAACTCTGGGAAAGAGAGAACACGTAGGAACTCTGGGAAAGAGAGAACATGTAGGAACTCTGGGAAAGAGGGGACATGTAGGAACTCTGGGAAAGAGAGGACATGTAGGAACTCTGGGAAAGAGAGGACATGTAGGAACTCTGGGAAAGAGAGAACATGTAGGAACTCTGGGAAAGAGAGAACATGTAGGAACTCTGGGAAAGAGAGAACATGTCGGAACTCTGGGAAAGAGAGAACATGAACAAACTCTGGGAAAGAGAGAACATGTAGGAACTCTGGGAAAGAGAGAACATGAACAAACTCTGGGAAAGAGAGAACATGTAGGAACTCTGGGAAAGAGAGGACATGTAGGAACTCTGGGAAAGAGAGAACATGTAGGAACTCTGGGAAAGAGAGGACATGTCGGAACTCTGGGAAAGAGAGAACATGAACAAACTCTGGGAAAGAGAGAACATGAACAAACTCTGGGAAAGAGAGAACATGTAGGAACTCTGGGAAAGAGAGGACATGAACAAACTCTGGGAAAGAGAGAACATGAACAAACTCTGGGAAAGAGAGAACATGAACAAACTCTGGGAAAGAGAGAACATGAACAAACGCTGGGAAAGAGAGAACATGAACAAACGCTGGGAAAGAGAGAACATGAACAAACTCTGGGAAAGAGAGAACATGAACAAACTCTGGGAAAGAGAGAACATGTAGGAACTCTGGGAAAGGGAGAACATGAACAAACTCTGGGAAAGAGAGAACATGAACAAACTCTGGGAAAGAGAGAACATGAACAAACTCTGGGAAAGAGAGAACATGAACAAACGCTGGGAAAGAGAGAACATGAACAAACTCTGGGAAAGAGAGAACATGAACAAACTCTGGGAAAGAGAGAACATGAACAAACTCTGGGAAAGAGAGAACATGAACAAACTCTGGGAAAGAGAGAACGTGAACAAACTCTGGGAAAGAGAGAACATGAACAAACTCTGGGAAAGAGAGAACATGAACAAACTCTGGGAAAGAGAGAACATGAACAAACTCTGGGAAAGAGAGAACATGAACAAACTCTGGGAAAGAGAGAACATGAACAAACTCTGGGAAAGAGGGAACATGAACAAACGCTGGGAAAGAGAGAACATGAACAAACTCTGGGAAAGAGAGAACATGAACAAACTCTGGGAAAGAGAGAACATGAACAAACTCTGGGAAAGAGAGAACATGAACAAACTCTGGGAAAGAGAGAACATGAACAAACTCTGGGAAAGAGAGAACATGAACAAACGCTGGGAAAGAGAGAACATGAACAAACGCTGGGAAAGAGAGAACATGAACAAACGCTGGGAAAGAGAGAACATGTAGGAACGCTGGGAAAGAGAGAACATGTAGGAACTCTGGGAAAGAGAGGACATGTAGGAACTCTGGGAAAGAGAGGACATGTAGGAACTCTGGGAAAGAGAGAACATGAACAAACTCTGGGAAAGAGAGAACATGAACAAACTCTGGGAAAGAGAGAACATGAACAAACGCTGGGAAAGAGAGAACATGAACAAACGCTGGGAAAGAGAGAACATGTAGGAACGCTGGGAAAGAGAGAACATGTAGGAACTCTGGGAAAGAGAGGACATGTAGGAACTCTGGGAAAGAGAGGACATGTGGGAACTCTGGGAAAGAGAGAACATGAACAAACTCTGGCAAAGAGAGAACATGTCGGAACGCTGGGAAAGAGAGAACATGTCGGAACTCTGGGAAAGAGAGGACATGTAGGAACTCTGGGAAAGAGAGGACATGTAGGAACTCTGGGAAAGAGAGAACATGTCGGAACTCTGGGAAAGAGAGGACATGAACAAACTCTGGGAAAGAGAGAACATGTCGGAACTCTGGGAAAGAGAGAACATGTCGGAACTCTGGGAAAGAGAGAACATGAACAAACTCTGGGAAAGAGAGAATATGTAGGAACTCTGGGAAAGAGAGAACATGAACAAACTCTGGGAAAGAGAGAACATGTAGGAACTCTGGGAAAGAGAGAACATGTAGGAACTCTGGGAAAGAGAGAACATGTAGGAACTCTGGGAAAGAGAGAACATGAACAAATTCTGGGAAAGAGAGAACATGTCGGAACTCTGGGAAAGAGAGAACATGTCGGAACTCTGGGAAAGAGAGAACATGAACAAACTCTGGGAAAGAGAGAACATGAACAAACTCTGGGAAAGAGAGAACATGTCGGAACTCTGGGAAAGAGAGAACATGTAGGAACTCTGGGAAAGAGAGAACATGAACAAACGCTGGGAAAGAGAGAACATGCAGGAACTCTGGGAAAGAAAGAACATGAACAAACTCTGGGAAAGAGAGAACATGAACAAACTCTGGGAAAGAAAGAACATGAACAAACTCTGGGAAAGAGAGAACATGTAGGAACTCTGGGAAAGAGAGAACATGAACAAACTCTGGGAAAGAGAGAACATGTCGGAACTCTGGGAAAGAGAGAACATGAACAAACTCTGGGAAAGAGAGAACATGCCGGAACTCTGGGAAAGAGAGAACATGTAGGAACTCTGGGAAAGAGAGAACATGAACAAACTCTGGGAAAGAGAGAACATGTCGGAACTCTGGGAAAGAGAGAACATGAACAAACTCTGGGAAAGAGAGAACATGCCGGAACTCTGGGAAAGAGAGAACATGTAGGAACTCTGGGAAAGAGAGAACATGAACAAACTCTGGGAAAGAGAGAACATGTCGGAACTCTGGGAAAGAGAGAACATGCAGGAACTCTGGGAAAGAGAGGACATGTAGGAACTCTGGGAAAGAGAGGACATGTAGGAACTCTGGGAAAGAGAGAACATGTAGGAACTCTGGGAAAGAGAGAACATGTCGGAACTCTGGGAAAGAGAGAACATGAACAAACTCTGGGAAAGAGAGAACATGAACAAACTCTGGGAAAGAGAGAACATGAACAAACTCTGGGAAAGAGAGAACATGAACAAACGCTGGGAAAGAGAGAACATGAACAAACGCTGGGAAAGAGAGAACATGAACAAACTCTGGGAAAGAGAGAACATGAACAAACTCTGGGAAAGAGAGAACATGTAGGAACTCTGGGAAAGAGAGAACATGAACAAACTCTGGGAAAGAGAGAACGTGAACAAACTTTGGGAAAGAGAGAACATGTAGGAATCTGGGAAAAAGAGAACATGTCGGAACTCTGGGAAAGAGAGAACATGAAGAAACTCTGGGAAAGAGAGAACATGTAGGAACTCTGGGAAAGAGAGGACATGTTGGAACTCTGGGAAAGAGACAACATGTAGGAACTCTGGGAAAGAGAGGACATGTAGGAACTCTGGGAAAGAGAGGACATGTAGGAACTCTGGGAAAGAGAGGACATGTAGGAACTCTGGGAAAGAGAGAACATGTAGGAACTCTGGGAAAGAGAGGACATGAACAAACTCTGGGAAAGAGAGAACATGAACAAACTCTGGGAAAGAGAGAACATGAACAAACTCTGGGAAAGAGAGAACATGAACAAACGCTGGGAAAGAGAGAACATGAACAAACGCTGGGAAAGAGAGAACATGAACAAACTCTGGGAAAGAGAGAACATGAACAAACTCTGGGAAAGAGAGAACATGTAGGAACTCTGGGAAAGAGAGAACATGAACAAACTCTGGGAAAGAGAGAACATGAACAAACTCTGCGAAAGAGAGAACATGAACAAACTCTGGGAAAGAGAGAACATGAACAAACGCTGGGAAAGAGAGAACATGAACAAACTCTGGGAAAGAGAGAACATGAACAAACGCTGGGAAAGAGAGAACATGAACAAACGCTGGCAAAGAGAGAACATGTAGGAACGCTGGGAAAGAGAGAACATGTAGGAACTCTGGGAAAGAGAGGACATGTAGGAACTCTGGGAAAGAGAGGACATGTCGGAACTCTGGGAAAGAGAGAACATGAACAAACTCTGGGAAAGAGAGAACATGTCGGAACGCTGGGAAAGAGAGAACATGGAGGAACTCTGGGAAAGAGAGGACATGTAGGAACTCTGGGAAAGAGAGGACATGTAGGAACTCTGGGAAAGAGAGGACATGTAGGAACTCTGGGAAAGAGAGGACATATAGGAACTCTGGGAAAGAGAGGACATGTCGGAACTCTGGGAAAGAGAGAACATGAACAAACTCTGGGAAAGAGAGAACATGAACAAACGCTGGGAAAGAGAGAACATGAACAAACGCTGGGAAAGAGAGAACATGTCGGAACGCTGGGAAAGAGAGAACATGTAGGAACTCTGGGAAAGAGAGGACATGTAGGAAGTCTGGGAAAGAGAGGACATGTAGGAACTCTGGGAAAGAGAGGACATGTAGGAACTCTGGGAAAGAGAGGACATATAGGAACTCTGGGAAAGAGAGGACATGTCGGAACTCTGGGAAAGAGAGAACATGAACAAACTCTGGGAAAGAGAGAACATGAACAAACTCTGGGAAAGAGAGAACATGTCGGAACTCTGGGAAAGAGAGAACATGTAGGAACTCTGGGAAAGAGAGAACATGAACAAACTCTGGGAAAGAGAGAACATGTCGGAACTCTGGGAAAGAGAGAACATGTAGGAACTCTGGGAAAGAGAGAACATGAACAAACGCTGGGAAAGAGAGAACATGAACAAACTCTGGGAAAGAGAGAACATGAACAAACTCTGGGAAAGAAAGAACATGAACAAACTCTGGGAAAGAGAGAACATGTAGGAACTCTGGGAAAGAGAGAACATGTCGGAACTCTGGGAAAGAGAGAACATGAACAAACTCTGGGAAAGAGATAACATGAACAAACTCTGGGAAAGAGAGAACATGTAGGAACTCTGGGAAAGAGAGAACATGAACAAACTCTGGGAAAGAGAGGACATGTAGGAACTCTGGGAAAGAGAGAACATGAACAAACGCTGGGAAAGAGAGAACATGAACAAACTCTGGGAAAGAGAGAACATGAACAAACTCTGGGAAAGAGAGAACATGAACAAACTCTGGGAAAGAGAGAACATGTAGGAACTCTGGGAAAGAGAGAACATGTCGGAACTCTGGGAAAGAGAGAACATGAACAAACTCTGGGAAAGAGAGAACATGTAGGAACTCTGGGAAAGAGAGAACATGTCGGAACTCTGGGAAAGAGAGAACATGTCGGAACTCTGGGAAAGAGAGAACATGAACAAACGCTGGGAAAGAGAGAACATGAACAAACTCTGGGAAAGAGAGAACATGTAGGAACTCTGGGAAAGAGAGAACATGAACAAACGCTGGGAAAGAGAGAACATGAACAAACTCTGGGAAAGAGAGAACATGTAGGAACTCTGGGAAAGAGAGAACATGTAGGAACTCTGGGAAAGAGAGAACATGTAGGAACTCTGGGAAAGAGAGAACATGTAGGAACTCTGGGAAAGAGAGAACATGAACAAACTCTGGGAAAGAGAGAACATGAACAAACTCTGGGAAAGAGAGAACATGTCGGAACTCTGGGAAAGAGAGAACATGTAGGAACTCTGGGAAAGAGAGAACATGAACAAACGCTGGGAAAGAGATAACATGAACAAACTCTGGGAAAGAGAGAACATGAACAAACTCTGGGAAAGAGAGAACATGAACAAACTCTGGGAAAGAGAGAACATGAACAAACTCTGGGAAAGAGAGAACATGAACAAACTCTGGGAAAGAGAGAACATGAACAAACTCTGGGAAAGAGAGAACATGAACAAACGCTGGGAAAGAGAGAACATGAACAAACGCTGGGAAAGAGAGAACATGAACAAACGCTGGGAAAGAGAGAACATGTAGGAACGCTGGGAAAGAGAGAACATGTAGGAACTCTGGGAAAGAGAGGACATGTAGGAACTCTGGGAAAGAGAGGACATGTAGGAACTCTGGGAAAGAGAGAACATGAACAAACTCTGGGAAAGAGAGAACATGAACAAACTCTGGGAAAGAGAGAACATGAACAAACGCTGGGAAAGAGAGAACATGAACAAACGCTGGGAAAGAGAGAACATGTAGGAACGCTGGGAAAGAGAGAACATGTAGGAACTCTGGGAAAGAGAGGACATGTAGGAACTCTGGGAAAGAGAGGACATGTGGGAACTCTGGGAAAGAGAGAACATGAACAAACTCTGGCAAAGAGAGAACATGTCGGAACGCTGGGAAAGAGAGAACATGTCGGAACTCTGGGAAAGAGAGGACATGTAGGAACTCTGGGAAAGAGAGGACATGTAGGAACTCTGGGAAAGAGAGAACATGTCGGAACTCTGGGAAAGAGAGGACATGAACAAACTCTGGGAAAGAGAGAACATGTCGGAACTCTGGGAAAGAGAGAACATGTCGGAACTCTGGGAAAGAGAGAACATGAACAAACTCTGGGAAAGAGAGAATATGTAGGAACTCTGGGAAAGAGAGAACATGAACAAACTCTGGGAAAGAGAGAACATGTAGGAACTCTGGGAAAGAGAGAACATGTAGGAACTCTGGGAAAGAGAGAACATGTAGGAACTCTGGGAAAGAGAGAACATGAACAAATTCTGGGAAAGAGAGAACATGTCGGAACTCTGGGAAAGAGAGAACATGTCGGAACTCTGGGAAAGAGAGAACATGAACAAACTCTGGGAAAGAGAGAACATGAACAAACTCTGGGAAAGAGAGAACATGTCGGAACTCTGGGAAAGAGAGAACATGTAGGAACTCTGGGAAAGAGAGAACATGAACAAACGCTGGGAAAGAGAGAACATGCAGGAACTCTGGGAAAGAAAGAACATGAACAAACTCTGGGAAAGAGAGAACATGAACAAACTCTGGGAAAGAAAGAACATGAACAAACTCTGGGAAAGAGAGAACATGTAGGAACTCTGGGAAAGAGAGAACATGAACAAACTCTGGGAAAGAGAGAACATGTCGGAACTCTGGGAAAGAGAGAACATGAACAAACTCTGGGAAAGAGAGAACATGCCGGAACTCTGGGAAAGAGAGAACATGTAGGAACTCTGGGAAAGAGAGAACATGAACAAACTCTGGGAAAGAGAGAACATGTCGGAACTCTGGGAAAGAGAGAACATGAACAAACTCTGGGAAAGAGAGAACATGCCGGAACTCTGGGAAAGAGAGAACATGTAGGAACTCTGGGAAAGAGAGAACATGAACAAACTCTGGGAAAGAGAGAACATGTCGGAACTCTGGGAAAGAGAGAACATGCAGGAACTCTGGGAAAGAGAGGACATGTAGGAACTCTGGGAAAGAGAGGACATGTAGGAACTCTGGGAAAGAGAGAACATGTAGGAACTCTGGGAAAGAGAGAACATGTCGGAACTCTGGGAAAGAGAGAACATGAACAAACTCTGGGAAAGAGAGAACATGAACAAACTCTGGGAAAGAGAGAACATGAACAAACTCTGGGAAAGAGAGAACATGAACAAACGCTGGGAAAGAGAGAACATGAACAAACGCTGGGAAAGAGAGAACATGAACAAACTCTGGGAAAGAGAGAACATGAACAAACTCTGGGAAAGAGAGAACATGTAGGAACTCTGGGAAAGAGAGAACATGAACAAACTCTGGGAAAGAGAGAACGTGAACAAACTTTGGGAAAGAGAGAACATGTAGGAATCTGGGAAAAAGAGAACATGTCGGAACTCTGGGAAAGAGAGAACATGAAGAAACTCTGGGAAAGAGAGAACATGTAGGAACTCTGGGAAAGAGAGGACATGTTGGAACTCTGGGAAAGAGACAACATGTAGGAACTCTGGGAAAGAGAGGACATGTAGGAACTCTGGGAAAGAGAGGACATGTAGGAACTCTGGGAAAGAGAGGACATGTAGGAACTCTGGGAAAGAGAGAACATGTAGGAACTCTGGGAAAGAGAGGACATGAACAAACTCTGGGAAAGAGAGAACATGAACAAACTCTGGGAAAGAGAGAACATGAACAAACTCTGGGAAAGAGAGAACATGAACAAACGCTGGGAAAGAGAGAACATGAACAAACGCTGGGAAAGAGAGAACATGAACAAACTCTGGGAAAGAGAGAACATGAACAAACTCTGGGAAAGAGAGAACATGTAGGAACTCTGGGAAAGAGAGAACATGAACAAACTCTGGGAAAGAGAGAACATGAACAAACTCTGCGAAAGAGAGAACATGAACAAACTCTGGGAAAGAGAGAACATGAACAAACGCTGGGAAAGAGAGAACATGAACAAACTCTGGGAAAGAGAGAACATGAACAAACGCTGGGAAAGAGAGAACATGAACAAACGCTGGCAAAGAGAGAACATGTAGGAACGCTGGGAAAGAGAGAACATGTAGGAACTCTGGGAAAGAGAGGACATGTAGGAACTCTGGGAAAGAGAGGACATGTCGGAACTCTGGGAAAGAGAGAACATGAACAAACTCTGGGAAAGAGAGAACATGTCGGAACGCTGGGAAAGAGAGAACATGGAGGAACTCTGGGAAAGAGAGGACATGTAGGAACTCTGGGAAAGAGAGGACATGTAGGAACTCTGGGAAAGAGAGGACATGTAGGAACTCTGGGAAAGAGAGGACATATAGGAACTCTGGGAAAGAGAGGACATGTCGGAACTCTGGGAAAGAGAGAACATGAACAAACTCTGGGAAAGAGAGAACATGAACAAACGCTGGGAAAGAGAGAACATGAACAAACGCTGGGAAAGAGAGAACATGTCGGAACGCTGGGAAAGAGAGAACATGTAGGAACTCTGGGAAAGAGAGGACATGTAGGAAGTCTGGGAAAGAGAGGACATGTAGGAACTCTGGGAAAGAGAGGACATGTAGGAACTCTGGGAAAGAGAGGACATATAGGAACTCTGGGAAAGAGAGGACATGTCGGAACTCTGGGAAAGAGAGAACATGAACAAACTCTGGGAAAGAGAGAACATGAACAAACTCTGGGAAAGAGAGAACATGTCGGAACTCTGGGAAAGAGAGAACATGTAGGAACTCTGGGAAAGAGAGAACATGAACAAACTCTGGGAAAGAGAGAACATGTCGGAACTCTGGGAAAGAGAGAACATGTAGGAACTCTGGGAAAGAGAGAACATGAACAAACGCTGGGAAAGAGAGAACATGAACAAACTCTGGGAAAGAGAGAACATGAACAAACTCTGGGAAAGAAAGAACATGAACAAACTCTGGGAAAGAGAGAACATGTAGGAACTCTGGGAAAGAGAGAACATGTCGGAACTCTGGGAAAGAGAGAACATGAACAAACTCTGGGAAAGAGATAACATGAACAAACTCTGGGAAAGAGAGAACATGTAGGAACTCTGGGAAAGAGAGAACATGAACAAACTCTGGGAAAGAGAGGACATGTAGGAACTCTGGGAAAGAGAGAACATGAACAAACGCTGGGAAAGAGAGAACATGAACAAACTCTGGGAAAGAGAGAACATGAACAAACTCTGGGAAAGAGAGAACATGAACAAACTCTGGGAAAGAGAGAACATGTAGGAACTCTGGGAAAGAGAGAACATGTCGGAACTCTGGGAAAGAGAGAACATGAACAAACTCTGGGAAAGAGAGAACATGTAGGAACTCTGGGAAAGAGAGAACATGTCGGAACTCTGGGAAAGAGAGAACATGTCGGAACTCTGGGAAAGAGAGAACATGAACAAACGCTGGGAAAGAGAGAACATGAACAAACTCTGGGAAAGAGAGAACATGTAGGAACTCTGGGAAAGAGAGAACATGAACAAACGCTGGGAAAGAGAGAACATGAACAAACTCTGGGAAAGAGAGAACATGTAGGAACTCTGGGAAAGAGAGAACATGTAGGAACTCTGGGAAAGAGAGAACATGTAGGAACTCTGGGAAAGAGAGAACATGTAGGAACTCTGGGAAAGAGAGAACATGAACAAACTCTGGGAAAGAGAGAACATGAACAAACTCTGGGAAAGAGAGAACATGTCGGAACTCTGGGAAAGAGAGAACATGTAGGAACTCTGGGAAAGAGAGAACATGAACAAACGCTGGGAAAGAGATAACATGAACAAACTCTGGGAAAGAGAGAACATGAACAAACTCTGGGAAAGAGAGAACATGAACAAACTCTGGGAAAGAGAGAACATGTCGGAACTCTGGGAAAGAGAGAACATGTAGGAACTCTGGGAAAGAGAGAACATGAACAAACTCTGGGAAAGAGAGAACATGTAGGAACTCTCGGAAAGAGAGAACATGGAGGAACTCTGGGAAAGAGAGAACATGTAGGAACTCTGGGAAAGAGAGAACATGTAGGAACTCTGGGAAAGAGAGAACATGAACAAACGCTGGGAAAGAGAGAACATGAACAAACTCTGGGAAAGAGAGGACATGTAGGAACTCTGGGAAAGAGAGAACATGAACAAACGCTGGGAAAGAGAGAACATGAACAAACTCTGGGAAAGAGAGAACATGAACAAACTCTGGGAAAGAGAGAACATGAACAAACTCTGGGAAAGAGAGAACATGAACAAACGCTGGGAAAGAGAGAACATGAACAAACGCTGGGAAAGAGAGAACATGAACAAACTCTGGGAAAGAGAGAACATGAACAAACTCTGGGAAAGAGAGAACATGTCGGAACTCTGGGAAAGAGAGAACATGAACAAACGCTGGGAAAGAGAGAACATGAACAAACTCTGGGAAAGAGAGAACATGAACAAACTCTGGAAAAGAGAGAACATGAACAAACTCTGGGAAAGAGAGAACATGTAGGAACTCTGGGAAAGAGAGGACATGTCGGAACTCTGGGAAAGAGAGGACATGTCGGAACTCTGGGAAAGAGAGAACATGTAGGAACTCTGGGAAAGAGAGGACATGAACAAACTCTGGGAAAGAGAGAACATGAACAAACTCTGGGAAAGAGAGAACATGTCGGAACTCTGGGAAAGAGAGAACATGTAGGAACTCTGGGAAAGAGAGAACATGTAGGAACTCTGGGAAAGAGGGGACATGTAGGAACTCTGGGAAAGAGAGGACATGTAGGAACTCTGGGAAAGAGAGGACATGTAGGAACTCTGGGAAAGAGAGAACATGTAGGAACTCTGGGAAAGAGAGAACATGTAGGAACTCTGGGAAAGAGAGAACATGTCGGAACTCTGGGAAAGAGAGAACACGTAGGAACTCTGGGAAAGAGAGAACATATAGGAACTCTGGGAAAGAGGGGACATGTAGGAACTCTGGGAAAGAGAGGACATGTAGGAACTCTGGGAAAGAGAGGACATGTAGGAACTCTGGGAAAGAGAGAACATGTAGGAACTCTGGGAAAGAGAGAACATGTCGGAACTCTGGGAAAGAGAGAACATGAACAAACTCTGGGAAAGAGAGAACATGTAGGAACTCTGGGAAAGAGAGAACATGAACAAACTCTGGGAAAGAGAGAACATGTAGGAACTCTGGGAAAGAGAGGACATGTAGGAACTCTGGGAAAGAGAGAACATGTAGGAACTCTGGGAAAGAGAGGACATGTCGGAACTCTGGGAAAGAGAGAACATGAACAAACTCTGGGAAAGAGAGAACATGAACAAACTCTGGGAAAGAGAGAACATGTAGGAACTCTGGGAAAGAGAGGACATGAACAAACTCTGGGAAAGAGAGAACATGAACAAACTCTGGGAAAGAGAGAACATGAACAAACTCTGGGAAAGAGAGAACATGAACAAACGCTGGGAAAGAGAGAACATGAACAAACGCTGGGAAAGAGAGAACATGAACAAACTCTGGGAAAGAGAGAACATGAACAAACTCTGGGAAAGAGAGAACATGTAGGAACTCTGGGAAAGGGAGAACATGAACAAACTCTGGGAAAGAGAGAACATGAACAAACTCTGGGAAAGAGAGAACATGAACAAACTCTGGGAAAGAGAGAACATGAACAAACGCTGGGAAAGAGAGAACATGAACAAACTCTGGGAAAGAGAGAACATGAACAAACTCTGGGAAAGAGAGAACATGAACAAACTCTGGGAAAGAGAGAACATGAACAAACTCTGGGAAAGAGAGAACATGAACAAACTCTGGGAAAGAGAGAACATGAACAAACTCTGGGAAAGAGAGAACATGAACAAACGCTGGGAAAGAGAGAACATGAACAAACGCTGGGAAAGAGAGAACATGAACAAACTCTGGGAAAGAGAGAACATGAACAAACTCTGGGAAAGAGAGAACATGTAGGAACTCTGGGAAAGAGAGAACATGAACAAACTCTGGGAAAGAGAGAACATGAACAAACTCTGGGAAAGAGAGAACATGAACAAACTCTGGGAAAGAGAGAACATGAACAAACTCTGGGAAAGAGGGAACATGAACAAACGCTGGGAAAGAGAGAACATGAACAAACTCTGGGAAAGAGAGAACATGAACAAACTCTGGGAAAGAGAGAACATGAACAAACTCTGGGAAAGAGAGAACATGAACAAACTCTGGGAAAGAGAGAACATGAACAAACTCTGGGAAAGAGAGAACATGAACAAACGCTGGGAAAGAGAGAACATGAACAAACGCTGGGAAAGAGAGAACATGAACAAACGCTGGGAAAGAGAGAACATGTAGGAACGCTGGGAAAGAGAGAACATGTAGGAACTCTGGGAAAGAGAGGACATGTAGGAACTCTGGGAAAGAGAGGACATGTAGGAACTCTGGGAAAGAGAGGACATGTAGGAACTCTGGGAAAGAGAGAACATGAACAAACTCTGGGAAAGAGAGAACATGAACAAACTCTGGGAAAGAGAGAACATGAACAAACGCTGGGAAAGAGAGAACATGAACAAACGCTGGGAAAGAGAGAACATGTAGGAACGCTGGGAAAGAGAGAACTTGTAGGAACTCTGGGAAAGAGAGGACATGTAGGAACTCTGGGAAGAGAGGACATGTGGGAACTCTGGGAAAGAGAGAACATGAACAAACTCTGGGAAAGAGAGAACATGTCGGAACGCTGGGAAAGAGAGAACATGTCGGAACTCTGGGAAAGAGAGGACATGTAGGAACTCTGGGAAAGAGAGGACATGTAGGAACTCTGGGAAAGAGAGAACATGTCGGAACTCTGGGAAAGAGAGGACATGAACAAACTCTGGGAAAGAGAGAACATGTCGGAACTCTGGGAAAGAGAGAACATGTCGGAACTCTGGGAAAGAGAGAACATGAACAAACTCTGGGAAAGAGAGAATATGTAGGAACTCTGGGAAAGAGAGAACATGAACAAACTCTGGGAAAGAGAGAACATGTAGGAACTCTGGGAAAGAGAGAACATGTAGGAACTCTGGGAAAGAGAGAACATGTAGGAACTCTGGGAAAGAGAGAACATGAACAAATTCTGGGAAAGAGAGAACATGTCGGAACTCTGGGAAAGAGAGAACATGTCGGAACTCTGGGAAAGAGAGAACATGAACAAACTCTGGGAAAGAGAGAACATGAACAAACTCTGGGAAAGAGAGAACATGTCGGAACTCTGGGAAAGAGAGAACATGTAGGAACTCTGGGAAAGAGAGAACATGAACAAACGCTGGGAAAGAGAGAACATGCAGGAACTCTGGGAAAGAAAGAACATGAACAAACTCTGGGAAAGAGAGAACATGAACAAACTCTGGGAAAGAAAGAACATGAACAAACTCTGGGAAAGAGAGAACATGTAGGAACTCTGGGAAAGAGAGAACATGAACAAACTCTGGGAAAGAGAGAACATGTCGGAACTCTGGGAAAGAGAGAACATGAACAAACTCTGGGAAAGAGAGAACATGCCGGAACTCTGGGAAAGAGAGAACATGTAGGAACTCTGGGAAAGAGAGAACATGAACAAACTCTGGGAAAGAGAGAACATGTCGGAACTCTGGGAAAGAGAGAACATGAACAAACTCTGGGAAAGAGAGAACATGCCGGAACTCTGGGAAAGAGAGAACATGTAGGAACTCTGGGAAAGAGAGAACATGAACAAACTCTGGGAAAGAGAGAACATGTCGGAACTCTGGGAAAGAGAGAACATGCAGGAACTCTGGGAAAGAGAGGACATGTAGGAACTCTGGGAAAGAGAGGACATGTAGGAACTCTGGGAAAGAGAGAACATGTAGGAACTCTGGGAAAGAGAGAACATGTCGGAACTCTGGGAAAGAGAGAACATGAACAAACTCTGGGAAAGAGAGAACATGTAGGAACTCTGGGAAAGAGAGAACATGAACAAACTCTGGGAAAGAGAGAACATGTAGGAATCTGGGAAAGAGAGAACATGTCGGAACTCTGGGAAAGAGAGAACATGAAGAAACTCTGGGAAAGAGAGAACATGTAGGAACTCT
Source organism: Heptranchias perlo (assembly GCF_035084215.1). Classification (NCBI taxonomy): domain Eukaryota; kingdom Metazoa; phylum Chordata; class Chondrichthyes; order Hexanchiformes; family Hexanchidae; genus Heptranchias; species Heptranchias perlo. The sequence goes on from NW_027139398.1 coordinate 87,958, forward strand.
GGGAAAGAGAGGACATGTTGGAACTCTGGGAAAGAGACAACATGTAGGAACTCTGGGAAAGAGAGGACATGTAGGAACTCTGGGAAAGAGAGGACATGTAGGAACTCTGGGAAAGAGAGGACATGTAGGAACTCTGGGAAAGAGAGAACATGAACAAACTCTGGGAAAGAGAGAACATGAACAAACTCTGGGAAAGAGAGAACATGAACAAACTCTGGGAAAGAGAGAACATGAACAAACGCTGGGAAAGAGAGAACATGAACAAACGCTGGGAAAGAGAGAACATGAACAAACTCTGGGAAAGAGAGAACATGAACAAACTCTGGGAAAGAGAGAACATGTAGGAACTCTGGGAAAGAGAGAACATGAACAAACTCTGGGAAAGAGAGAACATGAACAAACTCTGGGAAAGAAAGAACATGAACAAACTCTGGGAAAGAGAGAACATGAACAAACGCTGGGAAAGAGAGAACATGAACAAACGCTGGGAAAGAGAGAACATGAACAAACGCTGGGAAAGAGAGAACATGAACAAACGCTGGCAAAGAGAGAACATGTAGGAACGCTGGGAAAGAGAGAACATGTAGGAACTCTGGGAAAGAGAGGACATGTAGGAACTCTGGGAAAGAGAGGACATGTCGGAACTCTGGGAAAGAGAGAACATGAACAAACTCTGGGAAAGAGAGAACATGTCGGAACGCTGGGAAAGAGAGAACATGGAGGAACTCTGGGAAAGAGAGGACATGTAGGAACTCTGGGAAAGAGAGGACATGTAGGAACTCTGGGAAAGAGAGGACATGTAGGAACTCTGGGAAAGAGAGGACATATAGGAACTCTGGGAAAGAGAGGACATGTCGGAACTCTGGGAAAGAGAGAACATGAACAAACTCTGGGAAAGAGAGAACATGAACAAACGCTGGGAAAGAGAGAACATGAACAAACGCTGGGAAAGAGAGAACATGTCGGAACGCTGGGAAAGAGAGAACATGTAGGAACTCTGGGAAAGAGAGGACATGTAGGAACTCTGGGAAAGAGAGGACATGTAGGAACTCTGGGAAAGAGAGGACATGTAGGAACTCTGGGAAAGAGAGGACATATAGGAACTCTGGGAAAGAGAGGACATGTCGGAACTCTGGGAAAGAGAGAACATGAACAAACTCTGGGAAAGAGAGAACATGAACAAACTCTGGGAAAGAGAGAACATGTCGGAACTCTGGGAAAGAGAGAACATGTAGGAACTCTGGGAAAGAGAGAACATGAACAAACTCTGGGAAAGAGAGAACATGTCGGAACTCTGGGAAAGAGAGAACATGTAGGAACTCTGGGAAAGAGAGAACATGAACAAACGCTGGGAAAGAGAGAACATGAACAAACTCTGGGAAAGAGAGAACATGAACAAACTCTGGGAAAGAAAGAACATGAACAAACTCTGGGAAAGAGAGAACATGTAGGAACTCTGGGAAAGAGAGAACATGAACAAACGCTGGGAAAGAGAGAACATGAACAAACTCTGGGAAAGAGAGAACATGAACAAACTCTGGGAAAGAGAGAACATGAACAAACTCTGGGAAAGAGAGAACATGTAGGAACTCTGGGAAAGAGAGAACATGTCGGAACTCTGGGAAAGAGAGAACATGAACAAACTCTGGGAAAGAGAGAACATGTAGGAACTCTGGGAAAGAGAGAACATGTCGGAACTCTGGGAAAGAGAGAACATGTCGGAACTCTGGGAAAGAGAGAACATGAACAAACGCTGGGATAGAGAGAACATGAACAAACTTTGGGAAAGAGAGAACATGTAGGAACTCTGGGAAAGAGAGAACATGAACAAACGCTGGGAAAGAGAGAACATGAACAAACTCTGGGAAACAGAGAACATGTAGGAACTCTGGGAAAGAGAGAACATGTAGGAACTCTGGGAAAGAGAGAACATGTAGGAACTCTGGGAAAGAGAGAACATGAACAAACTCTGGGAAAGAGAGAACATGAACAAACTCTGGGAAAGAGAGAACATGTCGGAACTCTGGGAAAGAGAGAACATGTAGGAACTCTGGGAAAGAGAGAACATGAACAAACGCTGGGAAAGAGATAACATGAACAAACTCTGGGAAAGAGAGAACATGAACAAACTCTGGGAAAGAGAGAACATGAACAAACTCTGGGAAAGAGAGAACATGAACAAACTCTGGGAAAGAAAGAACATGAACAAACTCTGGGAAAGAGAGAACATGAACAAACGCTGGGAAAGAGAGAACATGAACAAACGCTGGGAAAGAGAGAACATGAACAAACGCTGGGAAAGAGAGAACATGAACAAACGCTGGCAAAGAGAGAACATGTAGGAACGCTGGGAAAGAGAGAACATGTAGGAACTCTGGGAAAGAGAGGACATGTAGGAACTCTGGGAAAGAGAGGACATGTCGGAACTCTGGGAAAGAGAGAACATGAACAAACTCTGGGAAAGAGAGAACATGTCGGAACGCTGGGAAAGAGAGAACATGGAGGAACTCTGGGAAAGAGAGGACATGTAGGAACTCTGGGAAAGAGAGGACATGTAGGAACTCTGGGAAAGAGAGGACATGTAGGAACTCTGGGAAAGAGAGGACATATAGGAACTCTGGGAAAGAGAGGACATGTCGGAACTCTGGGAAAGAGAGAACATGAACAAACTCTGGGAAAGAGAGAACATGAACAAACGCTGGGAAAGAGAGAACATGAACAAACGCTGGGAAAGAGAGAACATGTCGGAACGCTGGGAAAGAGAGAACATGTAGGAACTCTGGGAAAGAGAGGACATGTAGGAACTCTGGGAAAGAGAGGACATGTAGGAACTCTGGGAAAGAGAGGACATGTAGGAACTCTGGGAAAGAGAGGACATATAGGAACTCTGGGAAAGAGAGGACATGTCGGAACTCTGGGAAAGAGAGAACATGAACAAACTCTGGGAAAGAGAGAACATGAACAAACTCTGGGAAAGAGAGAACATGTCGGAACTCTGGGAAAGAGAGAACATGTAGGAACTCTGGGAAAGAGAGAACATGAACAAACTCTGGGAAAGAGAGAACATGTCGGAACTCTGGGAAAGAGAGAACATGTAGGAACTCTGGGAAAGAGAGAACATGAACAAACGCTGGGAAAGAGAGAACATGAACAAACTCTGGGAAAGAGAGAACATGAACAAACTCTGGGAAAGAAAGAACATGAACAAACTCTGGGAAAGAGAGAACATGTAGGAACTCTGGGAAAGAGAGAACATGAACAAACGCTGGGAAAGAGAGAACATGAACAAACTCTGGGAAAGAGAGAACATGAACAAACTCTGGGAAAGAGAGAACATGAACAAACTCTGGGAAAGAGAGAACATGTAGGAACTCTGGGAAAGAGAGAACATGTCGGAACTCTGGGAAAGAGAGAACATGAACAAACTCTGGGAAAGAGAGAACATGTAGGAACTCTGGGAAAGAGAGAACATGTCGGAACTCTGGGAAAGAGAGAACATGTCGGAACTCTGGGAAAGAGAGAACATGAACAAACGCTGGGATAGAGAGAACATGAACAAACTTTGGGAAAGAGAGAACATGTAGGAACTCTGGGAAAGAGAGAACATGAACAAACGCTGGGAAAGAGAGAACATGAACAAACTCTGGGAAACAGAGAACATGTAGGAACTCTGGGAAAGAGAGAACATGTAGGAACTCTGGGAAAGAGAGAACATGTAGGAACTCTGGGAAAGAGAGAACATGAACAAACTCTGGGAAAGAGAGAACATGAACAAACTCTGGGAAAGAGAGAACATGTCGGAACTCTGGGAAAGAGAGAACATGTAGGAACTCTGGGAAAGAGAGAACATGAACAAACGCTGGGAAAGAGATAACATGAACAAACTCTGGGAAAGAGAGAACATGAACAAACTCTGGGAAAGAGAGAACATGAACAAACTCTGGGAAAGAGAGAACATGTCGGAACTCTGGGAAAGAGAGAACATGTAGGAACTCTGGGAAAGAGAGAACATGAACAAACTCTGGGAAAGAGAGAACATGTAGGAACTCTCGGAAAGAGAGAACATGTAGGAACTCTGGGAAAGAGAGAACATGTAGGAACTCTGGGAAAGAGAGAACATGTAGGAACTCTGGGAAAGAGAGAACATGAACAAACGCTGGGAAAGAGAGAACATGAACAAACTCTGGGAAAGAGAGGACATGTAGGAACTCTGGGAAAGAGAGAACATGAACAAACGCTGGGAAAGAGAGAACATGAACAAACTCTGGGAAAGAGAGAACATGAACAAACTCTGGGAAAGAGAGAACATGAACAAACTCTGGGAAAGAGAGAACATGAACAAACTCTGGGAAAGAGAGAACATGAACAAACGCTGGGAAAGAGAGAACATGAACAAACGCTGGGAAAGAGAGAACATGAACAAACTCTGGGAAAGAGAGAACATGAACAAACTCTGGGAAAGAGAGAACATGTCGGAACTCTGGGAAAGAGAGAACATGAACAAACGCTGGGAAAGAGAGAACATGAACAAACTCTGGGAAAGAGAGAACATGAACAAACTCTGGGAAAGAGAGAACATGTCGGAACTCTGGGAAAGAGAGAACATGTAGGAACTCTGGGAAAGAGAGAACATGAACAAACTCTGGGAAAGAGAGGACATGAACAAACTCTGGGAAAGAGAGAACATGAACAAACGCTGGGAAATAGAGAACATGAACAAACGCTGGGAAAGAGAGAACATGTCGGAACGCTGGGAAAGAGAGAACATGTAGGAACTCTGGGAAAGAGAGGACATGTAGGAACTCTGGGAAAGAGAGGACATGTCGGAACTCTGGGAAAGAGAGAACATGAACAAACTCTGGGAAAGAGAGAACATGAACAAACTCTGGGAAAGAGAGAACATGTCGGAACGCTGGGAAAGAGAGAACATGTAGGAACTCTGGGAAAGAGAGGACATGTAGGAACTCTGGGAAAGAGAGGACATGTAGGAACTCTGGGAAAGAGAGGACATGTAGGAACTCTGGGAAAGAGAGGACATGTAGGAACTCTGGGAAAGAGAGGACATGTAGGAACTCTGGGAAAGAGAGGACAGATCGGAACTCTGGGAAAGAGAGAACATGAACAAACTCTGGGAAAGAGAGAACATGAACAAACTCTGGGAAAGAGAGAACATGTAGGAACTCTGGGAAAGAGAGAACATGAACAAACTCTGGGAAAGAGAGAACATGTAGGAACTCTGGGAAAGAGAGAACATGAACAAACTCTGGGAAAGAGAGAACATGAACAAACTCTGGGAAAGAGAGAACATGAACAAACTCTGGGAAAGAGAGAACATGTAGGAACTCTGGGAAAGAGAGAACATGAACAAACTCTGGGAAAGAGAGAACATGTCGGAACTCTGGGAAAGAGAGAACATGTTGGAACTCTGGGAAAGAGAGAACATGAACAAACGCTGGGAAAGAGAGAACATGAACAAACTCTGGGAAAGAGAGAACATGAACAAACTCTGGGAAAGAAAGAACATGAACAAACTCTGGGAAAGAGAGAACATGTAGGAACTCTGGGAAAGAGAGAACATGTCGGAACTCTGGGAAAGAGAGAACATGAACAAACTCTGGGAAAGAGATAACATGAACAAACTCTGGGAAAGAGAGAACATGTAGGAACTCTGGGAAAGAGAGAACATGAACAAACTCTGGGAAAGAGAGGACATGAACAAACTCTGGGAAAGAGAGAACATGTAGGAACTCTGGGAAAGAGAGAACATGTCGGAACTCTGGGAAAGAGAGAACATGTCGGAACTCTGGGAAAGAGAGAACATGTAGGAACTCTGGGAAAGAGAGAACATGAACAAACGCTGGGAAAGAGAGAACATGAACAAACTCTGGGAAAGAGAGAACATGTAGGAACTCTGGGAAAGAGAGAACATGAACAAACGCTGGGAAAGAGAGAACATGAACAAACTCTGGGAAAGAGAGAACATGTAGGAACTCTGGGAAAGAGAGAACATGAACAAACGCTGGGAAAGAGATAACATGAACAAACTCTGGGAAAGAGAGAACATGAACAAACTCTGGGAAAGAGAGAACATGAACAAACTCTGGGAAAGAGAGAACATGTCGGAACTCTGGGAAAGAGAGAACATGTAGGAACTCTGGGAAAGAGAGAACATGAACAAACTCTGGGAAAGAGAGAACATGTAGGAACTCTGGGAAAGAGAGAACATGTAGGAACTCTGGGAAAGAGAGAACATGTAGGAACTCTGGGAAAGAGAGAACATGTAGGAACTCTGGGAAAGAGAGAACATGAACAAACGCTGGGAAAGAGAGAACATGAACAAACTCTGGGAAAGAGAGGACATGTAGGAACTCTGGGAAAGAGAGAACATGAACAAACACTGGGAAAGAGAGAACATGAACAAACTCTGGGAAAGAGAGAACATGAACAAACTCTGGGAAAGAGAGAACATGTCGGAACTCTGGGAAAGAGAGAACATGTAGGAACTCTGGGAAAGAGAGAACATGTCGGAACTCTGGGAAAGAGAGAATATGTAGGAACTCTGGGAAAGAGAGAACATGAACAAACTCTGGGAAAGAGAGAACATGTAGGAACTCTGGGAAAGAGAGAACATGAACAAACTCTGGGAAAGAGAGAACATGTCGGAACTCTGGGAAAGAGAGAACATGTAGGAACTCTGGGAAAGAGAGAACATGTAGGAACTCTGGGAAAGAGAGAACATGAACAAACTCTGGGAAAGAGAGAACATGAACAAACTCTGGGAAAGAGAGAACATGAACAAACTCTGGGAAAGAGAGAACATGTCGGAACTCTGGGAAAGAGAGAACATGAACAAACTCTGGGAAAGAGAGAACATGAACAAACTCTGGGAAAGAGAGAACATGAACAAACTCTGGGAAAGAGAGAACATGTAGGAACTCTGGGAAAGAGAGAACATGAACAAACTCTGGGAAAGAGAGAACATGTAGGAACTCTGGGAAAGAGAGAACATGAACAAACTCTGGGAAAGAGAGAACATGTAGGAACTCTGGGAAAGAGAGAACATGTAGGAACTCTGGGAAAGAGAGAACATGTTGGAACTCTGCGAAAGAGAGAACATGTCGGAACTCTGGGAAAGAGAGAACATGAACAAACTCTGGGAAAGAGAGAACATGAACAAACTCTGGGAAAGAGAGAACATGAACAAACTCTGGGAAAGAGAGAACATGAACAAACGCTGGGAAAGAGAGAACATGAACAAACGCTGGGAAAGAGAGAACATGAACAAACTCTGGGAAAGAGAGAACATGTCGGAACTCTGGGAAAGAGAGAACATGAACAAACGCTGGGAAAGAGAGAACATGAACAAACTCTGGGAAAGAGAGAACATGAACAAACTCTGGGAAAGAGAGAACATGTCGGAACTCTGGGAAAGAGAGAACATGTAGGAACTCTGGGAAAGAGAGAACATGAACAAACGCTGGGAAAGAGAGAACATGTAGGAACTCTGGGAAAGAGAGAACATGAACAAACTCTGGGAAAGAGAGAACATGTCGGAACTCTGGGAAAGAGAGAACATGTAGGAACTCTGGGAAAGAGAGAACATGAACAAACTCTGGGAAAGAGAGAACATGTCGGAACTCTGGGAAAGAGAGAACATGTCGGAACTCTGGGAAAGAGAGAACATGTAGGAACTCTGGGAAAGAGAGAACATGAACAAACGCTGGGAAAGAGAGAACATGTCGGAACTCTGGGAAAGAGAGAACATGAACAAACTCTGGGAAAGAGAGAACATGAACAAACGCTGGGAAAGAGAGAACATGTCGGAACTCTGGGAAAGAGAGAACATGTCGGAACGCTGGGAAAGAGAGAACATGTCGGAACTCTGGGAAAGAGAGAACATGAACAAACTCTGGGAAAGAGAGAACATGAACAAACTCTGGGAAAGAGAGAACATGAACAAACTCTGGGAAAGAGAGAACATGAACAAACGCTGGGAAAGAGAGAACATGAACAAACGCTGGGAAAGAGAGAACATGAACAAACTCTGGGAAAGAGAGAACATGTCGGAACTCTGGGAAAGAGAGAACATGAACAAACGCTGGGAAAGAGAGAACATGAACAAACTCTGGGAAAGAGAGAACATGAACAAACTCTGGGAAAGAGAGAACATGTAGGAACTCTGGGAAAGAGAGAACATGAACAAACTCTGGGAAAGAGAGGACATGTAGGAACTCTGGGAAAGAGAGAACATGAACAAACGCTGGGAAAGAGAGAACATGAACAAACTCTGGGAAAGAGAGAACATGAACAAACTCTGGGAAAGAGAGAACATGAACAAACTCTGGGAAAGAGAGAACATGTAGGAACTCTGGGAAAGAGAGAACATGTCGGAACTCTGGGAAAGAGAGAACATGAACAAACTCTGGGAAAGAGAGAACATGTAGGAACTCTGGGAAAGAGAGAACATGTCGGAACTCTGGGAAAGAGAGAACATGTCGGAACTCTGGGAAAGAGAGAACATGAACAAACGCTGGGAAAGAGAGAACATGAACAAACTCTGGGAAAGAGAGAACATGTAGGAACTCTGGGAAAGAGAGAACATGAACAAACGCTGGGAAAGAGAGAACATGAACAAACTCTGGGAAAGAGAGAACATGTAGGAACTCTGGGAAAGAGAGAACATGTAGGAACTCTGGGAAAGAGAGAACATGTAGGAACTCTGGGAAAGAGAGAACATGAACAAACTCTGGGAAAGAGAGAACATGAACAAACTCTGGGAAAGAGAGAACATGTCGGAACTCTGGGAAAGAGAGAACATGTAGGAACTCTGGGAAAGAGAGAACATGAACAAACGCTGGGAAAGAGAGAACATGAACAAACTCTGGGAAAGAGAGGACATGTAGGAACTCTGGGAAAGAGAGAACATGAACAAACGCTGGGAAAGAGAGAACATGAACAAACTCTGGGAAAGAGAGAACATGAACAAACTCTGGGAAAGAGAGAACATGTCGGAACTCTGGGAAAGAGAGAACATGTAGGAACTCTGGGAAAGAGAGAACATGAACAAACTCTGGGAAAGAGAGAACATGTAGGAACTCTCGGAAAGAGAGAACATGTAGGAACTCTGGGAAAGAGAGAACATGTAGGAACTCTGGGAAAGAGAGAACATGTAGGAACTCTGGGAAAGAGAGAACATGAACAAACGCTGGGAAAGAGAGAACATGAACAAACTCTGGGAAAGAGAGGACATGTAGGAACTCTGGGAAAGAGAGAACATGAACAAACGCTGGGAAAGAGAGAACATGAACAAACTCTGGGAAAGAGAGAACATGAACAAACTCTGGGAAAGAAAGAACATGAACAAACTCTGGGAAAGAGAGAACATGAACAAACTCTGGGAAAGAGAGAACATGAACAAACGCTGGGAAAGAGAGAACATGAACAAACGCTGGGAAAGAGAGAACATGAACAAACTCTGGGAAAGAGAGAACATGAACAAACTCTGGGAAAGAGAGAACATGTCGGAACTCTGGGAAAGAGAGAACATGAACAAACGCTGGGAAAGAGAGAACATGAACAAACTCTGGGAAAGAGAGAACATGAACAAACTCTGGGAAAGAGAGAACATGTCGGAACTCTGGGAAAGAGAGAACATGTAGGAACTCTGGGAAAGAGAGAACATGAACAAACTCTGGGAAAGAGAGGACATGAACAAACTCTGGGAAAGAGAGAACATGAACAAACGCTGGGAAATAGAGAACATGAACAAACGCTGGGAAAGAGAGAACATGTCGGAACGCTGGGAAAGAGAGAACATGTAGGAACTCTGGGAAAGAGAGGACATGTAGGAACTCTGGGAAAGAGAGGACATGTAGGAACTCTGGGAAAGAGAGGACATGTCGGAACTCTGGGAAAGAGAGAACATGAACAAACTCTGGGAAAGAGAGAACATGAACAAACTCTGGGAAAGAGAGAACATGTCGGAACGCTGGGAAAGAGAGAACATGTCGGAACTCTGGGAAAGAGAGGACATGTAGGAACTCTGGGAAAGAGAGGACATGTAGGAACTCTGGGAAAGAGAGGACATGTAGGAACTCTGGGAAAGAGAGGACATGTAGGAACTCTGGGAAAGAGAGGACATGTAGGAACTCTGGGAAAGAGAGGACATGTAGGAACTCTGGGAAAGAGAGGACATGTCGGAACTCTGGGAAAGAGAGAACATGAACAAACTCTGGGAAAGAGAGAACATGTAGGAACTCTGGGAAAGAGAGAACATGAACAAACTCTGGGAAAGAGAGAACATGAACAAACTCTGGGAAAGAGAGAACATGAACAAACTCTGGGAAAGAGAGAACATGTAGGAACTCTGGGAAAGAGAGAACATGAACAAACTCTGGGAAAGAGAGAACATGTCGGAACTCTGGGAAAGAGAGAACATGTTGGAACTCTGGGAAAGAGAGAACATGAACAAACGCTGGGAAAGAGAGAACATGAACAAACTCTGGGAAAGAGAGAACATGAACAAACTCTGGGAAAGAAAGAACATGAACAAACTCTGGGAAAGAGAGAACATGTAGGAACTCTGGGAAAGAGAGAACATGTCGGAACTCTGGGAAAGAGAGAACATGAACAAACTCTGGGAAAGAGATAACATGAACAAACTCTGGGAAAGAGAGAACATGTAGGAACTCTGGGAAAGAGAGAACATGAACAAACTCTGGGAAAGAGAGGACATGAACAAACTCTGGGAAAGAGAGAACATGTCGGAACTCTGGGAAAGAGAGAACATGTCGGAACTCTGGGAAAGAGAGAACATGTCGGAACTCTGGGAAAGAGAGAACATGTAGGAACTCTGGGAAAGAGAGAACATGAACAAACGCTGGGAAAGAGAGAACATGAACAAACTCTGGGAAAGAGAGAACATGTAGGAACTCTGGGAAAGAGAGAACATGAACAAACGCTGGGAAAGAGAGAACATGAACAAACTCTGGGAAAGAGAGAACATGTAGGAACTCTGGGAAAGAGAGAACATGAACAAACGCTGGGAAAGAGATAACATGAACAAACTCTGGGAAAGAGAGAACATGAACAAACTCTGGGAAAGAGAGAACATGAACAAACTCTGGGAAAGAGAGAACATGTCGGAACTCTGGGAAAGAGAGAACATGTAGGAACTCTGGGAAAGAGAGAACATGAACAAACTCTGGGAAAGAGAGAACATGTAGGAACTCTGGGAAAGAGAGAACATGTAGGAACTCTGAGAAAGAGAGAACATGTAGGAACTCTGGGAAAGAGAGAACATGTAGGAACTCTGGGAAAGAGAGAACATGAACAAACGCTGGGAAAGAGAGAACATGAACAAACTCTGGGAAAGAGAGGACATGTAGGAACTCTGGGAAAGAGAGAACATGAACAAACACTGGGAAAGAGAGAACATGAACAAACTCTGGGAAAGAGAGAACATGAACAAACTCTGGGAAAGAGAGAACATGTCGGAACTCTGGGAAAGAGAGAACATGTAGGAACTCTGGGAAAGAGAGAACATGTCGGAACTCTGGGAAAGAGAGAATATGTAGGAACTCTGGGAAAGAGAGAACATGAACAAACTCTGGGAAAGAGAGAACATGTAGGAACTCTGGGAAAGAGAGAACATGAACAAACTCTGGGAAAGAGAGAACATGTCGGAACTCTGGGAAAGAGAGAACATGTAGGAACTCTGGGAAAGAGAGAACATGTAGGAACTCTGGGAAAGAGAGAACATGAACAAACTCTGGGAAAGAGAGAACATGAACAAACTCTGGGAAAGAGAGAACATGAACAAACTCTGGGAAAGAGAGAACATGTCGGAACTCTGGGAAAGAGAGAACATGAACAAACTCTGGGAAAGAGAGAACATGAACAAACTCTGGGAAAGAGAGAACATGAACAAACTCTGGGAAAGAGAGAACATGTAGGAACTCTGGGAAAGAGAGAACATGAACAAACTCTGGGAAAGAGAGAACATGTAGGAACTCTGGGAAAGAGAGAACATGAACAAACTCTGGGAAAGAGAGAACATGTCGGAACTCTGGGAAAGAGAGAACATGTAGGAACTCTGGGAAAGAGAGAACATGTTGGAACTCTGCGAAAGAGAGAACATGTCGGAACTCTGGGAAAGAGAGAACATGAACAAACTCTGGGAAAGAGAGAACATGAACAAACTCTGGGAAAGAGAGAACATGAACAAACTCTGGGAAAGAGAGAACATGAACAAACGCTGGGAAAGAGAGAACATGAACAAACGCTGGGAAAGAGAGAACATGAACAAACTCTGGGAAAGAGAGAACATGTCGGAACTCTGGGAAAGAGAGAACATGAACAAACGCTGGGAAAGAGAGAACATGAACAAACTCTGGGAAAGAGAGAACATGAACAAACTCTGGGAAAGAGAGAACATGTCGGAACTCTGGGAAAGAGAGAACATGTAGGAACTCTGGGAAAGAGAGAACATGAACAAACGCTGGGAAAGAGAGAACATGTAGGAACTCTGGGAAAGAGAGAACATGAACAAACTCTGGGAAAGAGAGAACATGTCGGAACTCTGGGAAAGAGAGAACATGTAGGAACTCTGGGAAAGAGAGAACATGAACAAACTCTGGGAAAGAGAGAACATGTCGGAACTCTGGGAAAGAGAGAACATGTCGGAACTCTGGGAAAGAGAGAACATGAACAAACGCTGGGAAAGAGAGAACATGTCGGAACTCTGGGAAAGAGAGAACATGAACAAACTCTGGGAAAGAGAGAACATGAACAAACGCTGGGAAAGAGAGAACATGTCGGAACTCTGGGAAAGAGAGAACATGTCGGAACGCTGGGAAAGAGAGAACATGTCGGAACTCTGGGAAAGAGAGAACATGAACAAACTCTGGGAAAGAGAGAACATGAACAAACTCTGGGAAAGAGAGAACATGAACAAACTCTGGGAAAGAGAGAACATGAACAAACGCTGGGAAAGAGAGAACATGAACAAACTCTGGGAAAGAGAGAACATGTCGGAACTCTGGGAAAGAGAGAACATGAACAAACGCTGGGAAAGAGAGAACATGAACAAACTCTGGGAAAGAGAGAACATGAACAAACTCTGGGAAAGAGAGAACATGTCGGAACTCTGGGAAAGAGAGAACATGTCGGAACTCTGGGAAAGAGAGAACATGAACAAACGCTGGGAAAGAGAGAACATGTAGGAACTCTGGGAAAGAGAGAACATGAACAAACTCTGGGAAAGAGAGAACATGTCGGAACTCTGGGAAAGAGAGAACATGTCGGAACTCTGGGAAAGAGAGAACATGTAGGAACTCTGGGAAAGAGAGAACATGAACAAACGCTGGGAAAGAGAGAACATGTCGGAACTCTGGGAAAGAGAGAACATGAACAAACTCTGGGAAAGAGAGAACATGAACAAACGCTGGGAAAGAGAGAACATGTCGGAACTCTGGGAAAGAGAGAACATGTCGGAACGCTGGGAAAGAGAGAACATGTCGGAACTCTGGGAAAGAGAGAACATGAACAAACTCTGGGAAAGAGAGAACATGAACAAACTCTGGGAAAGAGAGAACATGAACAAACTCTGGGAAAGAGAGAACATGAACAAACTCTGGGAAAGAGAGAACATGTCGGAACTCTGGGAAAGACAGAACATGTCGGAACTCTGGGAAAGAGAGAACATGAACAAACTCTGGGAAAGAGAGAACATGAACAAACTCTGGGAAAGAGAGAACATGAACAAACTCTGGGAAAGAGAGAACATGAACAAACGCTGGGAAAGAGAGAACATGAACAAACGCTGGGAAAGAGAGAACATGAACAAACGCTGGGAAAGAGAGAACATGAACAAACTCTGGGAAAGAGAGAACATGAACAAACTCTGGGAAAGAGAGAACATGAACAAACTCTGGGAAAGAGAGAACATGTCGGAACTCTGGGAAAGAGAGAACATGTAGGAACTCTGGGAAAGAGAGAACATGAACAAACTCTGGGAAAGAGAGAACATGTCGGAACTCTGGGAAAGAGAGAACATGTCGGAACTCTGGGAAAGAGAGAACATGTAGGAACTCTGGGAAAGAGAGAACATGAACAAACGCTGGGAAAGAGAGAACATGTCGGAACTCTGGGAAAGAGAGAACATGAACAAACTCTGGGAAAGAGAGAACATGAACAAACTCTGGGAAAGAGAGAACATGAACAAACTCTGGGAAAGAGAGAACATGAACAAACGCTGGGAAAGAGAGAACATGAACAAACGCTGGGAAAGAGAGAACATGAACAAACTCTGGGAAAGAGAGAACATGTCGGAACTCTGGGAAAGAGAGAACATGAACAAACGCTGGGAAAGAGAGAACATGAACAAACTCTGGGAAAGAGAGAACATGAACAAACTCTGGGAAAGAGAGAACATGAACAAACTCTGGGAAAGAGAGAACATGTCGGAACTCTGGGAAAGAGAGAACATGTCGGAACTCTGGGAAAGAGAGAACATGAACAAACGCTGGGAAAGAGAGAACATGTAGGAACTCTGGGAAAGAGAGAACATGAACAAACTCTGGGAAAGAGAGAACATGTCGGAACTCTGGGAAAGAGAGAACATGTCGGAACTCTGGGAAAGAGAGAACATGAACAAACGCTGGGAAAGAGAGAACATGTCGGAACTCTGGGAAAGAGAGAACATGTCGGAACTCTGGGAAAGAGAGAACATGAACAAACGCTGGGAAAGAGAGAACATGTCGGAACTCTGGGAAAGAGAGAACATGTCGGAACTCTGGGAAAGAGAGAACATGTCGGAACGCTGGGAAAGAGAGAACATGTCGGAACTCTGGGAAAGAGAGAACATGAACAAACTCTGGGAAAGAGAGAACATGAACAAACTCTGGGAAAGAGAGAACATGAACAAACTCTGGGAAAGAGAGAACATGAACAAACTCTGGGAAAGAGAGAACATGTCGGAACTCTGGGAAAGACAGAACATGTCGGAACTCTGGGAAAGAGAGAACATGAACAAACTCTGGGAAAGAGAGAACATGAACAAACTCTGGGAAAGAGAGAACATGAACAAACTCTGGGAAAGAGAGAACATGAACAAACGCTGGGAAAGAGAGAACATGAACAAACGCTGGGAAAGAGAGAACATGAACAAACTCTGGGAAAGAGAGAACATGAACAAACTCTGGGAAAGAGAGAACATGTCGGAACTCTGGGAAAGAGAGAACATGAACAAACGCTGGGAAAGAGAGAACATGAACAAACTCTGGGAAAGAGAGAACATGAACAAACTCTGGGAAAGAGAGAACATGTCGGAACTCTGGGAAAGAGAGAACATGTAGGAACTCTGGGAAAGAGAGAACATGAACAAACGCTGGGAAAGAGAGAACATGTAGGAACTCTGGGAAAGAGAGAACATGAACAAACTCTGGGAAAGAGAGAACATGTCGGAACTCTGGGAAAGAGAGAACATGTAGGAACTCTGGGAAAGAGAGAACATGAACAAACTCTGGGAAAGAGAGAACATGTCGGAACTCTGGGAAAGAGAGAACATGTAGGAACTCTGGGAAAGAGAGAACATGAACAAACGCTGGGAAAGAGAGAACATGAACAAACTCTGGGAAAGAGAGAACATGAACAAACTCTGGGAAAGAGAGAACATGAACAAACTCTGGGAAAGAGAGAACATGAACAAACTCTGGGAAAGAGAGAACATGAACAAACGCTGGGAAAGAGAGAACATGAACAAACGCTGGGAAAGAGAGAACATGTCGGAACTCTGGGAAAGAGAGAACATGTAGGAACTCTGGGAAAGAGAGAACATGAACAAACGCTGGGAAAGAGAGAACATGTCGGAACTCTGGGAAAGAGAGAACATGAACAAACTCTGGGAAAGAGAGAACATGAACAAACGCTGGGAAAGAGAGAACATGAACAAACTCTGGGAAAGAGAGAACATGAACAAACTCTGGGAAAGAGAGAACATGTCGGAACTCTGGGAAAGAGAGAACATGTCGGAACTCTGGGAAAGAGAGAACATGAACAAACTCTGGGAAAGAGAGAACATGTCGGAACTCTGGGAAAGAGAGAACATGTCGGAACGCTGGGAAAGAGAGAACATGTCGGAACTCTGGGAAAGAGAGAACATGAACAAACTCTGGGAAAGAGAGAACATGAACAAACTCTGGGAAAGAGAGAACATGAACAAACTCTGGGAAAGAGAGAACATGTCGGAACTCTGGGAAAGACAGAACATGTCGGAACTCTGGGAAAGACAGAACATGTCGGAACTCTGGGAAAGAGAGAACATGAACAAACTCTGGGAAAGAGAGAACATGAACAAACTCTGGGAAAGAGAGAACATGAACAAACTCTGGGAAAGAGAGAACATGAACAAACGCTGGGAAAGAGAGAACATGAACAATCATGTCTCACGAATTTGATTGAGTTTTTTGAAGGGGTAACCAAGAAGATAGATGAGGGCTGTGCAGCAGACGTGGTCTACATGGACTTTAGCAAAGCCTTTGACAAGGTACCGCATGGTAGATTCTTACATAAAGTTAAATCTCATGGGATCCGAGGTGAGGTAGCCAATTGGATACAAAATTGGATTGACGACAGAAGACAGAGGGTGGGTGTCGAGGGTTGTTTTTCAAATTGGAGGCCTGTGACCAGCGGTGTGCCTCAGGGATCGGTGCTGGGTCCGCTGTTATTTGTTATTTATATTAATGATTTGGATGAGAATTTAGGAGGCATGGTTAGTAAGTTTGCAGATGACACCAAGATTGGTGGCATTGTGGACAGTGAAGAAGGTTATCTAGGATTGCAACGGGATCTTGATAAATTGGGCCAGTGGGCCGATGAATGGCAGATGGAGTTTAATTTAGATAAATGTGAGGTGATGCATTTTGGTAGATCGAATCGGGCCAGGACCTACTCCGTTAATGGTAGGGCATTGGGGAGAGTTATAGAACAAGGAGATCTAGGAGTACAGGTTCATAGCTCCTTGAAAGTGGAGTCACAGGTGGATAGGGTGGTGAAGAAGGCATTCAGCATGCTTGGTTTCATTAGTCAGAACATTGAATACAGGAGTTGGGATGTCTTGTTGAAGTTGTACAAGACATTAGTAAGGCCACACTTGGAATACTGTGTACAGTTCTGATCACCCTATTATAGAAAGGATATTATTAAACTAGAAAGAGTGCAGAAAAGATTTACTCGGATGCTACCGGGACTTGATGGTTTGACTTATAGGGAGAGGTTGGATCGACTGAGACTTTTCTCCCTGGAGAGTAGGAGGTTAAGGGGTGATCTTATAGAAGTCTATAAAATAATGAGGGGCATAGATAAGGTCGATAGTCAAAATCTTTTCCCAAAGGTAGGGGAGTCTATAACGAGGGG
The DNA here is from genome assembly GCF_035084215.1 of Heptranchias perlo. NCBI lineage: Eukaryota > Metazoa > Chordata > Chondrichthyes > Hexanchiformes > Hexanchidae > Heptranchias > Heptranchias perlo. The sequence goes on from NW_027139398.1 coordinate 105,373, forward strand.
GCATAGATTTAAGGTGAGAGGGGAGAGATACAAAAGGGTCCAGAGGGGCAATTTTTTCACTCAAAGGGTGGTGAGTATCTGGAACGAGCTGCCAGAGGCAGTAGTAGAGGCTGGTACAATTTTGTCTTTTAAAAAGCATTTGGACAGTTACATGGGTAAGATGGGTATAGAGGGATATGGGCCAAGTGCAGGCAATTGGGACTAGCTTAGTGGTATAAACTGGGCGACATGGACATGTTGGGCCGAAGGGCCTGTTTCCATGTTGTCAACTTCTACGATTATAAGAACATAAGAACATAAGAAATTGGAGCAGGAGTAGGCCAATCGGCCCCTCGAGCCTGCTCCGCCATTCAATAAGATCATGGCTGATCTGATCCCAACCACAAATCTGAAGAACACAAGAAGTCGGAGCAGGACCCGGCCACATTGCCCCTGGGCCCTCTCCGCCACCCACAGGGCATTGACCGATCCGAACTCAGCTTCATGTCCAATTTCCTGCCCGCTCCCCATAACCCCTAAATTCTATGATTCTATGAAACTCTGGGAAAGAGAGAACATGAACAAACTCTGGGAAAGAGGCAATTGAAAATATTGCAACTCAGTGTTATCTGATCATTGACCAGGATCTCCCTGCTCTAGAATTCAGGTTGTTCTCAGCTAATCTAATTGGGCAAACTCTCTGCATTAAGTCTAGGCCTTGGATTGTAGGATGCTCCTTAAAGCTGAATGACAGAGTAACGAGGTGAAGGTAATTAACCGATGGGCTTGCAGACATTGCTTCTTATGAAGATAATGGGTCGGGGAGTGGGACTAGCTCATGTCGTGTAAAATGGCCTTTGCTTCCTGCTGATCAGTGTGTTCTTCATCTAAAGGGCAGTGTGCAGTCTTCCTCAGGCAGGCTTGTTCTGATTTACCCATCCTGTGATCAGCAGCGCAATTCACGAGGCTGTGTGAAAGGTTTGCAGCAAACCCTCCGTGTAAAATTATGGTCAAGGATCAGCTTCAGAGCCAATTGGAGTGGGTTTTAGAGCAGAATTGACTGTCATGTTGCACATTCTGAGGTGGAATAGCTACGTTCTGTTTATTACTGTAAATCTGTTGGCCTTTGATACGGTGTTCTTACTAAGTTATGGTTTGATAAATTTCTTATTGCAACACTCTTTGAACTTAAGGAGGTCACGTGAGGTCATGTTAACCCTGCACAAATCTGGTTAGGCCACTTACAATAGTGTCCAGCTCCGTGGGGGTGATTTTAAAACCCAAGGACGGTCGTGTTGGGGGCAGGTGGGAGTTGAAGATAGTTGTTTTTATTGGTCACAACTGCAAATTTTTTGGACTTGACATTCCCAGTGGGAAGCCTGTACTTTCCCGCGCCGACGTTAAACCCGGAAATAAAGCCGGGTTGTGGTCACGACCCTAAAAACAACTATTTTCAACTCCCACCCACCCCCAAACCACCCATTCTTGGGGTTTAAAATCACCCCCCGTATTTCAGGGAGGGATATCAAAATATTCTTTCTCATCCTAATTTGAGTTCTTTCTTAAAGAAAAATGAATTCAATTTTGAAAACAAAAAAAACCAGCAATTAACATCTTTACCTTGTTGACAGAAAATGTACACATTCAAATTACTGACAGACAGAGGGAGCAGCGAATGAGAGGGAGAGACACACACGGGGAGCAGCGAATGAGAGGGAGAGACACAGAGGGAGCAGCGAATGAGAGGGAGAGACACACACGGGGAGCAGCGAATGAGAGGGAGAGACACAGAGGGAGCAGCGAATGAGAGGGAGACACAGAGGGAGCAGCGAATGAGAGGGAGAGACACAGAGGGAGCAGCGAATGAGAGGGAGAGACACACACGGGGAGCAGCGAATGAGAGGGAGAGACACAGAGGGAGCAGCGAATGAGAGGGAGACACAGAGGGAGCAGCGAATGAGAGGGAGAGACACAGAGGGAGCAGCGAATGAGAGGGAGAGACACACACGGGGAGCAGCGAATGAGAGGGAGAGACACAGAGGGAGCAGCGAATGAGAGGGAGACACAGAGGGAGCAGCGAATGAGAGGGAGAGACACAGAGGGAGCAGCGAATGAGAGGGAGAGACACACACGGGGAGCAGCGAATGAGAGGGAGAGACACAGAGGGAGCAGCGAATGAGAGGGAGAGACACAGAGGGAGCAGCGAATGAGAGGGAGAGACACACACGGGGAGCAGCGAATGAGAGGGAGAGACACAGAGGGAGCAGCGAATGAGAGGGAGACACAGAGGGAGCGGCGAATGAGAGGGAGAGACACAGAGGGAGCAGCGAATGAGAGGGAGAGACACACAGAGGGAACAGCGAATGAGAGGGAGAGACACAGAGGGAGCAGCGAATGAGAGGGAGAGACACACACGGGGAGCAGCGAATGAGAGGGAGAGACACAGAGGGAGCAGCGAATGAGAGACACACACACAGTGAGCAGCGAATGAGAGGGAGAGACACAGAGGGAGCAGCGAATGAGAGGGAGAGACACAGAGGGAGCAGCGAATGAGAGGGAGAGACACAGAGGGAGCAGCGAATGAGAGGGAGAGACACACAGTGAGCAGCGAATGAGAGACACACACAGTGAGCAGCGAATGAGAGGGAGAGACACAGAGGGAGCAGCGAATGAGAGGGAGAGACACACACGGGGAGCAGCGAATGAGAGACACACACACAGTGAGCAGCGAATGAGAGACACACACAGTGAGCAGCGAATGAGAGGGAGAGACACAGAGGGAGCAGCGAATGAGAGGGAGAGACACACACAGTGAGCAGCGAATGAGAGGGAGACACAGAGGGAGCAGCGAATGAGAGGGAGAGACACAGAGGGAGCAGCGAATGAGAGGGAGAGACACACACGGGGAGCAGCGAATGAGAGGGAGAGACACATACGGGGAGCAGCGAGTGAGAGGGAGACACAGAGGGAGCAGCGAATGAGAGGGAGAGACACAGAGGGAGCAGCGAATGAGAGGGAGAGACACAGATGGAGCAGCGAATGAGAGGGAGAGACACAGAGGGAGCAGCGAATGTGAGGGAGAGACACACACGGTGAGCAGCGAATGAGAGACACACGCAGAGGGAGCAGCGAGTGAGAGGGAGAGACACACACAAACACATACATACACAGAGGGAGCAGCGAGCAAGAGACACACGCAGAGGGAGCAGAGAATGAGACACACACACACACAGAGGGAGCAGAGAATGAGAGACAAACACAGGGGGAGCAGCGAGCGAGAGACACACGCAGAGGGAGCAGCGAGTGAGAGTGAGACACACACAGAGGGAGCACCGAGTGAGAGGGAGAGACACACACAGGGAGCACCGAGGGAGAGGGAGAGACACACACAGGGAGAGCAGCGAGTGAGAGACACACGGAGAGGGAGCAGCGAATGACAGACACACACAGAGGGAGCAGCGAGCGAGAGGGAAAGACACAAAGGGAGCAGCGAGTGAGAGTGAGAGGCACACAGAGGGAGCACCGAGTGAGAGGGAGAGACACACACAGGGAGCACCGAGGGAGAGGGAGAGACACACACAGGGAGAGCAGCGAGTGAGAGACACACGGAGAGGGAGCAGCGAATGACAGACACACACAGAGGGAGCAGCGAGCGAGAGGGAAAGACACAAAGGGAGCAGCGAGCGAGAGGCACACAGAGGGAGCAGCGAGTGAGAGTGAGAGGCACACAGAGGGAGCAGCGAGTGAGAATGAGAGGCACACAGAGGGAGCAGCGAGTGAGAGACGCAGAGGGAGCAGCGAGTGAGAATGAGAGGCACACAGAGGGAGCAGCGAGTGAGTGTGAGTGAGAGACACACAGAGGGAGCAGCGAGCGAGAGGGAAAGACACAAAGGGAGCAGCGAGTGCGAGTGAGAGGCACACAGAGGGAGCAGCGAGTGAGTGCGAGTGAGAGACGCAGAGGGAGCAGCGAGTGAGAGACGCAGAGGGAGCAGCGAGTGAGAATGAGAGGCACACAGAGGGAGCAGCGAGTGAGTGTGAGTGAGAGACACACAGAGGCAGCAGCGAGCGAGAGGGAAAGACACAAAGGGAGCAGCGAGTGCGAGTGAGAGGCACACAGAGGGAGCAGCGAGTGAGTGCGAGTGAGAGACGCAGAGGGAGCAGCGAGTGAGAGACGCAGAGGGAGCAGCGAGTGAGAGACGCAGAGGGAGCAGCGAGTGAGAGACGCAGAGGGAGCAGCGAGTGAGAGACGCAGAGGGAGCAGAGAGTGAGGGGGAAAGACACAGAGGGAGCAGCGAGCGAGAGGGAAAGACACAAAGGGAGCAGCGAGCGAGAGGGAAAGACACAAAGGGAGCAGCGAGCGAGAGGGAAAGACACAAAGGGAGCAGCGAGCGAGAGGGAGAGACACAGAGGGAGCAGCGAGTGCGAGACACACACAGAGGGAGCAGCGAGTGCGAGACACACACAGAGGGAGCAGCGAGTGCGAGACACACACAGAGGGAGCAGCGAGTGCGAGACACACACAGAGGGAGCAGCGAGTGCGAGACACACACAGAGGGAGCAGCGAGTGCGAGACACACACAGAGGGAGCAGCGAGTGCGAGACACACACAGAGGGAGCAGCGAGTGCGAGACACACACAGAGGGAGCAGCGAGTGCGAGACACACACAGAGGGAGCAGCGAGTGCGAGACACACACAGAGGGAGCAGCGAGTGCGAGACACACAGAGGGAGCAGCGAGTGCGAGACACACAGAGGGAGCAGCGAGTGCGAGACACACAGAGGGAGCAGCGAGTGCGAGACACACAGAGGGAGCAGTGAGTGCGAGAAACACAGAGGGAGCAGCGAGTGCGAGACACACAGAGGGAGCAGCGAGTGCGAGACACACAGAGGGAGCAGCGAGTGAGAGACACACAGAGGGAGCAGCGAGTGAGAGACACACAGAGGGAGCAGCGAGTGAGAGGGAGACACACACAAAGAGGGAGCAGCACGTGAGAGTGAGAGACACACAAAGAGGGAGCAGCAAGTGAGAGTGAGAGACACACAGAGGGAGCAGTGAATGAGGGACACACAGAGGGAGCAGCAAGCGAGAGGGAGTGACACACACACGGAGCAGAGAATGAGAGACACACACAAGAGGAGCAGCGAATGAAAGGGAGAGACACACACGGGGAGCAGCGAGCGAGAGGGAGAGACACAGAGGGAGGTGCGAATGAGACACACACACACACACACACACACACACACAGGGAGCAGCGAGAGACACACACAGAGGGAACAGCGGGTGAGAGGGAGAGACGCACAAAGAGGGAGCAGCGAGTGAGAGACACACAGAGGGAGCAGCGAGTGAGAGACACACAGAGGGAGCAGCGAGTGAGAGACACACAGAGGGAGCAGCGAGTGAGAGACACACAGAGGGAGCAGCGAGTGAGAGACACACAGAGGGAGCAGCGAGTGAGAGACACACAGAGGGAGCAGCGAGTGAGAGACACACAGAGGGAGCAGCGAGTGAGAGACACACAGAGGGAGCAGCGAGTGAGAGACACACAGAGGGAGCAGCGAGTGAGAGACACACAGAGGGAGCAGCGAGTGAGAGACACACAGAGGGAGCAGCGAGTGAGAGACACACAGAGGGAGCAGCGAGTGAGAGACACACAGAGGGAGCAGCGAGTGAGAGACACACAGAGGGAGCAGCGAGTGAGAGACACACAGAGGGAGCAGCGAGTGAGAGACACACAGAGGGAGCAGCGAGTGAGAGACACACAGAGGGAGCAGCGAGTGAGAGACACACAGAGGGAGCAGCGAGTGAGAGACACACAGAGGGAGCAGCGAGTGAGAGACACACAGAGGGAGCAGCGAGTGAGAGACACACAGAGGGAGCAGCGAGTGAGAGACACACAGAGGGAGCAGCGAGTGAGAGACACAGAGGGAGCAGCGAGTGAGAGACACACAGAGGGAGCAGCGAGTGAGAGACACACAGAGGGAGCAGCGAGTGAGAGACACACAGAGGGAGCAGCGAGCGAGAGGGAGAGACACAGAGGGAGCAGCGAGTGAGAGACACACAGAGGGAGCAGCGAGTGAGAGACACAGAGGGAGCAGCTATGGAGAGGCAGAGACACACACGGGGAGCAGTGAGCGAGAGGGAGAGACACACAGAGAGGGTGCAGCGAGCGAGAGGGAGAGACACAGACAGAGGGAGCAGCGAGGGAGAGACACAGACAGAGGGAGCAGCGAGTGAGAGACACACACAGAGGGAGCAGCGAGTGAGAGGGAGAGACACAGAGGGAGCAGCGAGTGCGAGACACACACAGAGGGAGCAGCGAGTGCGAGACACACACAGAGGGAGCAGCGAGTGCGAGACACACACAGAGGGAGCAGCGAGTGAGAGACACACACAGAGGGAGCAGCGAGTGAGAGGGAGAGACACAGAGGGAGCAGCGAGTGAGAGGGAGAGACACAGAGGGAGCAGCGAGTGCGAGACACACACAGAGGGAGCCGCGAGTGCGAGACACACACAGAGGGAGCAGCGAGTGCGAGACACACACAGAGGGAGCAGCGAGTGCGAGACACACAGAGGGAGCAGCGAGTGCGAGACACACAGAGGGAGCAGCGAGTGCGAGACACACAGAGGGAGCAGCGAGTGCGAGACACACAGAGGGAGCAGCGAGTGCGAGACACACAGAGGGAGCAGCGAGTGAGAGACACACAGAGGGAGCAGCGAGTGAGAGACACAGAGGGAGCAGCGAGTGAGAGACACACAGAGGGAGCAGCGAGTGAGAGACACACAGAGGGAGCAGCGAGTGAGAGACACACAGAGGGAGCAGCGAGCGAGAGGGAGAGACACAGAGGGAGCAGCGAGTGAGAGACACACAGAGGGAGCAGCGAGTGAGAGACACAGAGGGAGCAGCTATGGAGAGGCAGAGACACACACGGGGAGCAGTGAGCGAGAGGGAGAGACACACAGAGAGGGTGCAGCGAGCGAGAGGGAGAGACACAGACAGAGGGAGCAGCGAGGGAGAGACACAGACAGAGGGAGCAGCGAGTGAGAGACACACACAGAGGGAGCAGCGAGTGAGAGGGAGAGACACAGAGGGAGCAGCGAGTGCGAGACACACACAGAGGGAGCAGCGAGTGCGAGACACACACAGAGGGAGCAGCGAGTGCGAGACACACACAGAGGGAGCAGCGAGTGAGAGACACACACAGAGGGAGCAGCGAGTGAGAGGGAGAGACACAGAGGGAGCAGCGAGTGAGAGGGAGAGACACAGAGGGAGCAGCGAGTGCGAGACACACACAGAGGGAGCCGCGAGTGCGAGACACACACAGAGGGAGCAGCGAGTGCGAGACACACACAGAGGGAGCAGCGAGTGCGAGACACACAGAGGGAGCAGCGAGTGCGAGACACACAGAGGGAGCAGCGAGTGCGAGACACACAGAGGGAGCAGCGAGTGCGAGACACACAGAGGGAGCAGCGAGTGCGAGACACACAGAGGGAGCAGCGAGTGCGAGACACACAGAGGGAGCAGCGAGTGCGAGACACACAGAGGGAGCAGCGAGTGCGAGACACACCGAGGGAGCAGCGAGTGCGAGACACACCGAGGGAGCAGCGAGTGCGAGACACACCGAGGGAGCAGCGAGTGCGAGACACACCGAGGGAGCAGCGAGTGCGAGACACACAGAGGGAGCAGCGAGTGCGAGACACACCGAGGGAGCAGCGAGTGCGAGACACACCGAGGGAGCAGCGAGTGCGAGACACACAGAGGGGGCAGCGAGTGAGAGTGAGAGACACACAGAGGGGGCAGCGAGTGCGAGACACACCGAGGGAGCAGCGAGTGCGAGACACACCGAGGGAGCAGCGAGTGCGAGACACACAGAGGGAGCAGCGAGTGCGAGACACACAGAGGGAGCAGCGAGTGAGAGTGAGAGACACACAGAGGGGGCAGCGAGTGAGAGTGAGAGACACAAAGAGGGGGCAGCGAGTGAGAGTGAGAGACACACAGAGGGAGCAGCGAGTGAGAGTGAGAGACACACAAAGGGAGCAGCGAGTGAGAGACACACACAGAGGGAGCAGCGAGTGAGAGACACACAGAGGGAGCAGCGAGTGAGAGACACACACAGAGGGAGCAGCGAGTGAGAGACACACACAGAGGGAGCAGCGAGTGAGAGACACACACAGAGGGAGCAGCGAGTGAGAGACACACACAGAGGGAGCAGCGAGTGAGAGACACACACAGAGGGAGCAGCGAGTGAGAGACACACACAGAGGGAGCAGCGAGTGAGAGACACACACAGAGGGAGCAGCGAGTGAGAGACACACACAGAGGGAACAGCGAATGAGAGGGAGAGACACACGGGGAGCAGCGAGTGAGAGGGAGAGACACACACGGGGAGCAGCGAGCGAGAGGGAGAGACACAGAGGGAGCAGCAAGTGAGAGACACACAGAGGAGCAGCGAGTGAGAGGGAGAGACACACAAAGAGGGAGCAGCACGTGAGAGTGAGAGACACACAAAGAGGGAGCAGCAAGTGAGAGTGAGAGACACACACAGAGGGAGCAGTGAATGAGGGACACACAGAGGGAGCAGCAAGCGAGAGGGAGCGACACACACACAGGGAGCAGAGAATGAGAGACACACACAAGAGGAGCAGCGAATGAAAGGGAGAGACACACACGGGGAGCAGCGAGCGAGAGGGAGAGACACAGAGGGAGCAGCGAGTGAGAGACACACAGAGGGAGCAGCGAGTGAGAGACACACACAGAGGGAGCAGCGAGTGCGAGACACACACAGAGGGAGCAGCGAGTGCGAGACACACACAGAGGGAGCAGCGAGTGCGAGACACACACAGAGGGAGCAGCGAGTGCGAGACACACACAGAGGGAGCAGCGAGTGGGAGACACACGGAGAGGGAGCAGCGAATGACAGACACACACAGAGGGAGCAGCGAGCGAGAGGGAAAGACACAAAGGGAGCAGCGAGCGAGAGGCACACAGAGGGAGCAGCGAGTGAGAGTGAGAGGCACACAGAGGGAGCAGCGAGTGAGAATGAGAGGCACACAGAGGGAGCAGCGAGTGAGAGACGCAGAGGGAGCAGCGAGTGAGAATGAGAGGCACACAGAGGGAGCAGCGAGTGAGTGTGAGTGAGAGACACACAGAGGGAGCAGCGAGCGAGAGGGAAAGACACAAAGGGAGCAGCGAGTGCGAGTGAGAGGCACACAGAGGGAGCAGCGAGTGAGTGCGAGTGAGAGACGCAGAGGGAGCAGCGAGTGAGAGACGCAGAGGGAGCAGCGAGTGAGAATGAGAGGCACACAGAGGGAGCAGCGAGTGAGTGTGAGTGAGAGACACACAGAGGCAGCAGCGAGCGAGAGGGAAAGACACAAAGGGAGCAGCGAGTGCGAGTGAGAGGCACACAGAGGGAGCAGCGAGTGAGTGCGAGTGAGAGACGCAGAGGGAGCAGCGAGTGAGAGACGCAGAGGGAGCAGCGAGTGAGAGACGCAGAGGGAGCAGCGAGTGAGAGACGCAGAGGGAGCAGCGAGTGAGAGACGCAGAGGGAGCAGCGAGTGAGAGACGCAGAGGGAGCAGAGAGTGAGGGGGAAAGACACAGAGGGAGCAGCGAGCGAGAGGGAAAGACACAAAGGGAGCAGCGAGCGAGAGGGAAAGACACAAAGGGAGCAGCGAGCGAGAGGGAAAGACACAAAGGGAGCAGCGAGCGAGAGGCACACAGAGGGAGCAGCGAGTGCGAGACACACACAGAGGGAGCAGCGAGTGCGAGACACACACAGAGGGAGCAGCGAGTGCGAGACACACACAGAGGGAGCAGCGAGTGCGAGACACACACAGAGGGAGCAGCGAGTGCGAGACACACACAGAGGGAGCAGCGAGTGCGAGACACACACAGAGGGAGCAGCGAGTGCGAGACACACACAGAGGGAGCAGCGAGTGCGAGACACACACAGAGGGAGCAGCGAGTGCGAGACACACAGAGGGAGCAGCGAGTGCGAGACACACAGAGGGAGCAGCGAGTGCGAGACACACAGAGGGAGCAGCGAGTGCGAGACACACAGAGGGAGCAGTGAGTGCGAGAAACACAGAGGGAGCAGCGAGTGCGAGACACACAGAGGGAGCAGCGAGTGCGAGACACACAGAGGGAGCAGCGAGTGAGAGACACACAGAGGGAGCAGCGAGTGAGAGGGAGACACACACAAAGAGGGAGCAGCACGTGAGAGTGAGAGACACACAAAGAGGGAGCAGCAAGTGAGAGTGAGAGACACACAGAGGGAGCAGTGAATGAGGGACACACAGAGGGAGCAGCAAGCGAGAGGGAGTGACACACACACGGAGCAGAGAATGAGAGACACACACAAGAGGAGCAGCGAATGAAAGGGAGAGACACACACGGGGAGCAGCGAGCGAGAGGGAGAGACACAGAGGGAGGTGCGAATGAGACACACACACACACACACACACACACACACAGGGAGCAGCGAGAGACACACACAGAGGGAACAGCGGGTGAGAGGGAGAGACGCACAAAGAGGGAGCAGCGAGTGAGAGACACACAGAGGGAGCAGCGAGTGAGAGACACACAGAGGGAGCAGCGAGTGAGAGACACACAGAGGGAGCAGCGAGTGAGAGACACACAGAGGGAGCAGCGAGTGAGAGACACACAGAGGGAGCAGCGAGTGAGAGACACACAGAGGGAGCAGCGAGTGAGAGACACACAGAGGGAGCAGCGAGTGAGAGACACACAGAGGGAGCAGCGAGTGAGAGACACACAGAGGGAGCAGCGAGTGAGAGACACACAGAGGGAGCAGCGAGTGAGAGACACACAGAGGGAGCAGCGAGTGAGAGACACACAGAGGGAGCAGCGAGTGAGAGACACACAGAGGGAGCAGCGAGTGAGAGACACACAGAGGGAGCAGCGAGTGAGAGACACACAGAGGGAGCAGCGAGTGAGAGACACACAGAGGGAGCAGCGAGTGAGAGACACACAGAGGGAGCAGCGAGTGAGAGACACACAGAGGGAGCAGCGAGTGAGAGACACACAGAGGGAGCAGCGAGTGAGAGACACACAGAGGGAGCAGCGAGTGAGAGACACAGAGGGAGCAGCGAGTGAGAGACACACAGAGGGAGCAGCGAGTGCGAGACACACAGAGGGAGCAGCGAGTGCGAGACACACAGAGGGAGCAGCGAGTGCGAGACACACCGAGGGAGCAGCGAGTGCGAGACACACCGAGGGAGCAGCGAGTGCGAGACACACCGAGGGAGCAGCGAGTGCGAGACACACCGAGGGAGCAGCGAGTGCGAGACACACCGAGGGAGCAGCGAGTGCGAGACACACAGAGGGAGCAGCGAGTGCGAGACACACCGAGGGAGCAGCGAGTGCGAGACACACCGAGGGAGCAGCGAGTGCGAGACACACCGAGGGAGCAGCGAGTGCGAGACACACAGAGGGGGCAGCGAGTGAGAGTGAGAGACACACAGAGGGGGCAGCGAGTGCGAGACACACCGAGGGAGCAGCGAGTGCGAGACACACAGAGGGAGCAGCGAGTGCGAGACACACAGAGGGAGCAGCGAGTGAGAGTGAGAGACACACAGAGGGGGCAGCGAGTGAGAGTGAGAGACACAAAGAGGGGGCAGCGAGTGAGAGTGAGAGACACACAGAGGGAGCAGCGAGTGAGAGTGAGAGACACACAAAGGGAGCAGCGAGTGAGAGACACACACAGAGGGAGCAGCGAGTGAGAGACACACAGAGGGAGCAGCGAGTGAGAGACACACACAGAGGGAGCAGCGAGTGAGAGACACACACAGAGGGAGCAGCGAGTGAGAGACACACACAGAGGGAGCAGCGAGTGAGAGACACACACAGAGGGAGCAGCGAGTGAGAGACACACACAGAGGGAGCAGCGAGTGAGAGACACACACAGAGGGAGCAGCGAGTGAGAGACACACACAGAGGGAGCAGCGAGTGAGAGACACACACAGAGGGAACAGCGAATGAGAGGGAGAGACACACGGGGAGCAGCGAGTGAGAGGGAGAGACACACACGGGGAGCAGCGAGCGAGAGGGAGAGACACAGAGGGAGCAGCAAGTGAGAGACACACAGAGGAGCAGCGAGTGAGAGGGAGAGACACACAAAGAGGGAGCAGCACGTGAGAGTGAGAGACACACAAAGAGGGAGCAGCAAGTGAGAGTGAGAGACACACACAGAGGGAGCAGTGAATGAGGGACACACAGAGGGAGCAGCAAGCGAGAGGGAGCGACACACACACAGGGAGCAGAGAATGAGAGACACACACAAGAGGAGCAGCGAATGAAAGGGAGAGACACACACGGGGAGCAGCGAGCGAGAGGGAGAGACACAGAGGGAGCAGCGAGTGAGAGACACACAGAGGGAGCAGCGAGTGAGAGACACACACAGAGGGAGCAGCGAGTGCGAGACACACACAGAGGGAGCAGCGAGTGCGAGACACACACAGAGGGAGCAGCGAGTGCGAGACACACACAGAGGGAGCAGCGAGTGCGAGACACACACAGAGGGAGCAGCGAGTGGGAGACACACGGAGAGGGAGCAGCGAATGACAGACACACACAGAGGGAGCAGCGAGCGAGAGGGAAAGACACAAAGGGAGGTGCGAATGAGACACACACACACACACACACAGGGAGCAGCGAGAGACACACACAGAGGGAACAGCGGGTGAGAGGGAGAGACGCACAAAGAGGGAGCAGCGAGTGAGAGACACACAGAGGGAGCAGCGAGTGCGAGACACACACAGAGGGAGCAGCGAGTGGGAGACACACGGAGAGGGAGCAGCGAATGACAGACACACACAGAGGGAGCAGCGAGCGAGAGGGAGAGACACAGAGGGAGGTGCGAATGAGACACACACACACACACACACACACACACACACAGGGAGCAGCGAGAGACACACACAGAGGGAACAGCGGGTGAGAGGGAGAGACGCACAAAGAGGGAGCAGCGAGTGAGAGACACACAGAGGGAGCAGCGAGTGAGAGACACACAGAGGGAGCAGCGAGTGAGAGACACACAGAGGGAGCAGCGAGTGAGAGACACACAGAGGGAGCAGCGAGTGAGAGACACACAGAGGGAGCAGCGAGTGAGAGACACACAGAGGGAGCAGCGAGTGAGAGACACACAGAGGGAGCAGCGAGTGAGAGACACACAGAGGGAGCAGCGAGTGAGAGACACACAGAGGGAGCAGCGAGTGAGAGACACACAGAGGGAGCAGCGAGTGAGAGACACACAGAGGGAGCAGCGAGTGAGAGACACACAGAGGGAGCAGCGAGTGAGAGACACACAGAGGGAGCAGCGAGTGAGAGTGAGAGACACACAGAGGGGGCAGCGAGTGAGAGTGAGAGACACAAAGAGGGGGCAGCGAGTGAGAGTGAGAGACACACAGAGGGAGCAGCGAGTGAGAGTGAGAGACACACAAAGGGAGCAGCGTGTGAGAGACACACACAGAGGGAGCAGCGAGTGAGAGACACACAGAGGGAGCAGCGAGTGAGAGACACACACAGAGGGAGCAGCGAGTGAGAGACACACACAGAGGGAGCAGCGAGTGAGAGACACACACAGAGGGAGCAGCGAGTGAGAAACACACACAGAGGGAGCAGCGAGTGAGAGACACACACAGAGGGAGCAGCGAGTGAGAGACACACACAGAGGGAGCAGCGAGTGAGAGACACACACAGAGGGAGCAGCGAGTGAGAGACACACACAGAGGGAACAGCGAATGAGAGGGAGAGACACACGGGGAGCAGCGAGTGAGAGGGAGAGACACACACGGGGAGCAGCGAGCGAGAGGGAGAGACACAGAGGGAGCAGCAAGTGAGAGACACACAGAGGAGCAGCGAGTGAGAGGGAGAGACACACAAATAGGGAGCAGCACGTGAGAGTGAGAGACACACCGAGGGAGCAGCGAGTGCGAGACACACCGAGGGAGCAGCGAGTGCGAGACACACAGAGGGGGCAGCGAGTGAGAGTGAGAGACACACAGAGGGGGCAGCGAGTGCGAGACACACCGAGGGAGCAGCGAGTGCGAGACACACAGAGGGAGCAGCGAGTGCGAGACACACAGAGGGAGCAGCGAGTGAGAGTGAGAGACACACAGAGGGGGCAGCGAGTGAGAGTGAGAGACACAAAGAGGGGGCAGCGAGTGAGAGTGAGAGACACACAGAGGGAGCAGCGAGTGAGAGTGAGAGACACACAAAGGGAGCAGCGAGTGAGAGACACACACAGAGGGAGCAGCGAGTGAGAGACACACAGAGGGAGCAGCGAGTGAGAGACACACACAGAGGGAGCAGCGAGTGAGAGACACACACAGAGGGAGCAGCGAGTGAGAGACACACACAGAGGGAGCAGCGAGTGAGAGACACACACAGAGGGAGCAGCGAGTGAGAGACACACACAGAGGGAGCAGCGAGTGAGAGACACACACAGAGGGAGCAGCGAGTGAGAGACACACACAGAGGGAGCAGCGAGTGAGAGACACACACAGAGGGAACAGCGAATGAGAGGGAGAGACACACGGGGAGCAGCGAGTGAGAGGGAGAGACACACACGGGGAGCAGCGAGCGAGAGGGAGAGACACAGAGGGAGCAGCAAGTGAGAGACACACAGAGGAGCAGCGAGTGAGAGGGAGAGACACACAAAGAGGGAGCAGCACGTGAGAGTGAGAGACACACAAAGAGGGAGCAGCAAGTGAGAGTGAGAGACACACACAGAGGGAGCAGTGAATGAGGGACACACAGAGGGAGCAGCAAGCGAGAGGGAGCGACACACACACAGGGAGCAGAGAATGAGAGACACACACAAGAGGAGCAGCGAATGAAAGGGAGAGACACACACGGGGAGCAGCGAGCGAGAGGGAGAGACACAGAGGGAGCAGCGAGTGAGAGACACACAGAGGGAGCAGCGAGTGAGAGACACACACAGAGGGAGCAGCGAGTGCGAGACACACACAGAGGGAGCAGCGAGTGCGAGACACACACAGAGGGAGCAGCGAGTGCGAGACACACACAGAGGGAGCAGCGAGTGCGAGACACACACAGAGGGAGCAGCGAGTGCGAGACACACACAGAGGGAGCAGCGAGTGCGAGACACACACAGAGGGAGCAGCGAGTGGGAGACACACGGAGAGGGAGCAGCGAATGACAGACACACACAGAGGGAGCAGCGAGCGAGAGGGAAAGACACAAAGGGAGCAGCGAGCGAGAGGCACACAGAGGGAGCAGCGAGTGCGAGACACACAGAGGGAGCAGCGAGTGCGAGACACACAGAGGGAGCAGCGAGTGCGAGACACACAGAGGGAGCAGCGAGTGCGAGACACACAGAGGGAGCAGCGAGTGAGAGGGAGACACAGAGGGAGCAGCGAGTGCGAGACACACACAGAGGGAGCAGCGAGTGCGAGACACACACAGAGGGAGCAGCGAGTGCGAGACACACACAGAGGGAGCAGCGAGTGCGAGACACACACAGAGGGAGCAGCGAGTGAGAGACACACAGAGGGAGCAGCGAGTGCGAGACACACAGAGGGAGCAGCGAGTGCGAGACACACAGAGGGAGCAGCGAGTGCGAGACACACAGAGGGAGCAGCGAGTGCGAGACACACAGAGGGAGCAGCGAGTGCGAGACACACAGAGGGAGCAGCGAGTACGAGACGCACAGAGGGGGCAGCGAGTACGAGACGCACAGAGGGGGCAGCGAGTGCGAGACACACAGAGGGGGCAGCGAGTGCGAGACACACAGAGGGGGCAGCGAGTGCGAGACACACCGAGGGAGCAGCGAGTGCGAGACACACAGAGGGAGCAGCGAGTGAGAGTGAGAGACACACAGAGGGGGCAGCGAGTGAGAGTGAGAGACACACAGAGGGAGCAGCGAGTGAGAGTGAGAGACACACAGAGGGAGCAGCGAGTGAGAGACACACACAGAGGGAGCAGCGAGTGAGAGACACACACAGAGGGAGCAGCGAGTGAGAGACACACACAGAGGGAGCAGCGAGTGAGAGACACACACAGAGGGAGCAGCGAGTGAGAGACACACACAGAGGGAGCAGCGAGTGAGAGACACACACAGAGGGAGCAGCGAGTGAGAGACACACACAGAGGGAACAGCGAATGAGAGGGAGAGACACACGGGGAGCAGCGAGTGAGAGGGAGAGACACACACGGGGAGCAGCGAGCGAGAGGGAGAGACACAGAGGGAGCAGCAAGTGAGAGACACACAGAGGAGCAGCGAGTGAGAGGGAGAGACACACAAAGAGGGAGCAGCACGTGAGAGTGAGAGACACACAAAGAGGGAGCAGCAAGTGAGAGTGAGAGACACACACAGGGAGCAGTGAATGAGGGACACACAGAGGGAGCAGCAAGCGAGAGGGAGCGACTCACACACAGGGAGCAGAGAATGAGAGACACACACAAGAGGAGCAGCGAATGAAAGGGAGAGACACACACGGGGAGCAGCGAGCGAGAGGGAGAGACACAGAGGGAGGTGCGAATGAGAGAGACACACACACACACACACACACACACACACAGAGGGAGCAGCGAGAGACACACACAGAGGGAACAGCGGGTGAGAGGGAGAGACGCACACAGCGGGAGCAGCGAGCGAGAGGGAGACACACACAGAGGGAGCAACGAGCGAGAGGGAGAGACAGAGAGGGAGCAGCGAGTGAGAGTGAGAGGCACACACAGAGGGAGCAGCGAGTGAGAGTGAGAGGCACACACAGAGGGAGCAGTGAGTGATAGGGAGTGATACACAGAGAGGGAGCAGCGAGTGAGAGTGAGAGACACACAGAGGGAGCAGCGAGTGAGAGGGAGAGACACACACAGAGGGAGCAGCGAGTGAGAGTGAGAGGCACACACAGAGGGAGCAGCGAGTGAGAGTGAGAGGCACACACAGAGGGAGCAATGAGTGAGAGGGAGTGATACACAGAGAGGGAGCAGCGAGTGAGAGTGAGAGACACACAGAGGGAGCAACGAGTGAGAGGGAGAGACACACACAGAGGGAGCAGCTAGTGAGAGGGAGAGACACAGACAGAGGGAGCAGCGAGGGAGAGACACAGACAGAGGGAGCAGCGAGTGAGAGGGAGAGACACAGACAGAGGGAGTAGCGAGGGAGAGTGAGAGACACAGACAGAGGGAGCAGCGAGCGGGAGGGAGAGACACAGACAGAGGGAGCAGCGAGTGAGAGGGAGAGACACAGAGGGAGCAGCGAGGGAGAGACACACACAGAGGGAGCAGCGAGTGAGAGTGAGAGACACAGAGGGAGCAGCGAGTGACAGACACACACAGAGGGAGCAGCGAGTGAGAGACACACACAGAGGGAGCAGCGAGTGCGAGACACACAGAGGGAGCAGCGAGTGCGAGACACACAGAGGGAGCAGCGAGTGCGAGACACACAGAGGGAGCAGCGAGTGCGAGACACACAGAGGGAGCAGCGAGTGAGAGACACACAGAGGGAGCAGCGAGTGAGAGACACACAGAGGGAGCAGCGAGTGAGAGACACACAGAGGGAGCAGCGAGTGAGAGACACACAGAGGGAGCAGCGAGTGAGAGACACACAGAGGGAGCAATGAGTGAGAGGGAGTGATACACAGAGAGGGAGCAGCGAGTGAGAGTGAGAGACACACAGAGGGAGCAACGAGTGAGAGGGAGAGACACACACAGAGGGAGCAGCGAGTGAGAGGGAGAGACACAGACAGAGGGAGCAGCGAGGGAGAGACACAGACAGAGGGAGCAGCGAGTGAGAGGGAGAGACACAGACAGAGGGAGTAGCGAGGGAGAGTGAGAGACACAGACAGAGGGAGCAGCGAGCGGGAGGGAGAGACACAGACAGAGGGAGCAGCGAGTGAGAGGGAGAGACACAGAGGGAGCAGCGAGGGAGAGACACACACAGAGGGAGCAGCGAGTGAGAGTGAGAGACACAGAGGGAGCAGCGAGTGACAGACACACACAGAGGGAGCAGCGAGTGAGAGACACACACAGAGGGAGCAGCGAGTGCGAGACACACAGAGGGAGCAGCGAGTGCGAGACACACAGAGGGAGCAGCGAGTGCGAGACACACAGAGGGAGCAGCGAGTGCGAGACACACAGAGGGAGCAGCGAGTGCGAGACACACAGAGGGAGCAGCGAGTGCGAGACACACAGAGGGAGCAGCGAGTGCGAGACACACAGAGGGAGCAGCGAGTGCGAGACACACAGAGGGAGCAGCGAGTGAGAGACACACACAGAGGGAGCAGCGAGTGAGAGACACACACAGAGGGAGCAGCGAGTGAGAGACACACACAGAGGGAGCAGCGAGTGAGAGACACACACAGAGGGAGCAGCGAGTGAGAGACACACACAGAGGGAGCAGCGAGTGAGAGACACACACAGAGGGAGCTGCGAGTGAGAGACACACACAGAGGGAGCTGCGAGTGAGAGACACACACAGAGGGAGCAGCGAGTGAGAGAGACACAGAGGGAGCAGCGAGTGAGAGAGACACAGAGGGAGCAGCGAGTGAGAGACACACAGAGGGAGCAGCGAGTGAGAGACACACAGAGGGAGCAGCGAGTGAGAGACACACAGAGGGAGCAGCGAGTGAGAGACACACAGAGGGAGCAGCGAGTGAGAGACACACAGAGGGAGCAGCGAGTGAGAGACACACAGAGGGAGCAGCGAGTGAGAGACACACAGAGGGAGCAGCGAGTGAGAGACACACAGAGGGAGCAGCGAGTGAGAGACACACAGAGGGAGCAGCGAGTGAGAGACACACAGAGGGAGCAGCGAGTGAGAGACACACAGAGGGAGCAGCGAGTGAGAGACACACAGAGGGAGCAGCGAGTGAGAGACACACACAGAGGGAGCAGCGAGTGAGAGACACACAGAGGGAGCAGCGAGTGAGAGACACACAGAGGGAGCAGCGAGTGAGAGACACACAGAGGGAGCAGCGAGTGAGAGACACACAGAGGGAGCAGCGAGTGAGAGACACACAGAGGGAGCAGCGAGTGAGAGACACACAGAGGGAGCAGCGAGTGAGAGACACACAGAGGGAGCAGCGAGTGAGAGACACACAGAGGGAGCAGCGAGTGAGAGACACACAGAGGGAGCAGCGAGTGAGAGACACACAGAGGGAGCAGCGAGTGAGAGACACACAGAGGGAGCAGCGAGTGAGAGACACACAGAGGGAGCAGCGAGTGAGAGACACACAGAGGGAGCAGCGAGTGAGAGACACACAGAGGGAGCAGCGAGTGAGAGACACACAGGGGGCAGCGAGTGAGAGTGAGAGACACACAGAGGGAGCAGCGAGTGAGAGACACACACAGAGGGAGCAGCGAGTGAGAGACACACACAGAGGGAGCAGCGAGTGAGAGACACACACAGAGGGAGCAGCGAGTGAGAGACACACACAGACGGAGCAGCGAGTGAGAGACACACACAGAGGGAGCAGCGAGTGAGAGACACACACAGAGGGAGCAGCGAGTGAGAGACACACACAGAGGGAGCAGCGAGTGAGAGACACACACAGAGGGAGCAGCGAGTGAGAGACACACACAGAGGGAGCAGCGAGTGAGAGACACACACAGAGGGAGCAGCGAGTGAGAGACACACACAGAGGGAACAGCGAATGAGAGGGAGAGACACACGGGGAGCAGCGAGTGAGAGGGAGAGACACACACGGGGAGCAGCGAGCGAGAGGGAGAGACACAGAGGGAGCAGCAAGTGAGAGACACACAGAGGAGCAGCGAGTGAGAGGGAGAGACACACAAAGAGGGAGCAGCACGTGAGAGTGAGAGACACACAAAGAGGGAGCAGCAAGTGAGAGTGAGAGACACACACAGAGGGAGCAGTGAATGAGGGACACACAGAGGGAGCAGCAAGCGAGAGGGAGCGACACACACACAGGGAGCAGAGAATGAGAGACACACACAAGAGGAGCAGCGAATGAAAGGGAGAGACACACACGGGGAGCAGCGAGCGAGAGGGAGAGACACAGAGGGAGCAGCGAGTGAGAGACACACAGAGGGAGCAGCGAGTGAGAGACACACACAGAGGGAGCAGCGAGTGCGAGACACACACAGAGGGAGCAGCGAGTGCGAGACACACACAGAGGGAGCAGCGAGTGCGAGACACACACAGAGGGAGCAGCGAGTGCGAGACACACACAGAGGGAGCAGCGAGTGGGAGACACACACAGAGGGAGCAGCGAGTGCGAGACACACAGAGGGAGCAGCGAGTGCGAGACACACAGAGGGAGCAGCGAGTGCGAGACACACAGAGGGAGCAGCGAGTGCGAGACACACAGAGGGAGCAGCGAGTGCGAGACACACAGAGGGAGCAGCGAGTGCGAGACACACAGAGGGAGCAGCGAGTGCGAGACACACAGAGGGAGCAGCGAGTGCGAGACACACAGAGGGAGCAGCGAGTGCGAGACACACAGAGGGAGCAGCGAGTGAGAGGGAGAGACACAGAGGGAGCAGCGAGTGAGAGACACACACAGAGGGAGCAGCGAGTGAGAGACACACAGAGGGAGCAGCGAGTGCGAGACACACAGAGGGAGCAGCGAGTGCGAGACACACAGAGGGAGCAGCGAGTGCGAGACACACAGAGGGAGCAGCGAGTGCGAGACACACAGAGGGAGCAGCGAGTGCGAGACACACAGAGGGAGCAGCGAGTACGAGACGCACAGAGGGGGCAGCGAGTACGAGACGCACAGAGGGGGCAGCGAGTGCGAGACACACAGAGGGGGCAGCGAGTGCGAGACACACAGAGGGGGCAGCGAGTGCGAGACACACAGAGGGGGCAGCGAGTGCGAGACACACCGAGGGAGCAGCGAGTGCGAGACACACAGAGGGAGCAGCGAGTGAGAGTGAGAGACACACAGAGGGGGCAGCGAGTGAGAGTGAGAGACACACAGAGGGAGCAGCGAGTGAGAGTGAGAGACACACAGAGGGAGCAGCGAGTGAGAGACACACACAGAGGGAGCAGCGAGTGAGAGACACACACAGAGGGAGCAGCGAGTGAGAGACACACACAGAGGGAGCAGCGAGTGAGAGACACACACAGAGGGAGCAGCGAGTGAGAGACACACACAGAGGGAGCAGCGAGTGAGAGACACACACAGAGGGAGCAGCGAGTGAGAGACACACACAGAGGGAGCAGCGAGTGAGAGACACACACAGAGGGAGCAGCGAGTGAGAGACACACACAGAGGGAGCAGCGAGTGAGAGACACACAGATGGAGCAGCAAATGAGAGACACACACATAGGGAACAGCGAATGAGAGGGAGAGACCCACGGGGAGCAGCGAATGAGAGGGAGAGACACACGGGGAGCAGCGAGTGAGAGTGAGAGACACACAGAGGGGGCAGCGAGTGAGAGTGAGAGACACACAGAGGGAGCAGCGAGTGAGAGACACACACAGAGGGAGCAGCAAGTGAGAGACACACAGAGGGAGCAGCGAGTGAGAGTGAGAGGCACACACAGAGGGAGCAGTGAGTGATAGGGAGTGATACACAGAGAGGGAGCAGCGAGTGAGAGTGAGAGACACACAGAGGGAGCAGCGAGTGAGAGGGAGAGACACACACAGAGGGAGCAGCGAGTGAGAGTGAGAGGCACACACAGAGGGAGCAGCGAGTGAGAGTGAGAGGCACACACAGAGGGAGCAGCGAGTGAGAGTGAGAGGCACACACAGAGGGAGCAATGAGTGAGAGGGAGTGATACACAGAGAGGGAGCAGCGAGTGAGAGTGAGAGACACACAGAGGGAGCAACGAGTGAGAGGGAGAGACACACACAGAGGGAGCAGCTAGTGAGAGGGAGAGACACAGACAGAGGGAGCAGCGAGGGAGAGACACAGACAGAGGGAGCAGCGAGTGAGAGGGAGAGACACAGACAGAGGGAGTAGCGAGGGAGAGTGAGAGACACAGACAGAGGGAGCAG
This sequence comes from Heptranchias perlo, assembly GCF_035084215.1. Lineage (NCBI taxonomy): Eukaryota > Metazoa > Chordata > Chondrichthyes > Hexanchiformes > Hexanchidae > Heptranchias > Heptranchias perlo. Next base: position 127,295 of record NW_027139398.1, read on the forward strand.
CGAGCGGGAGGGAGAGACACAGACAGAGGGAGCAGCGAGTGAGAGGGAGAGACACAGAGGGAGCAGCGAGGGAGAGACACACACAGAGGGAGCAGCGAGTGAGAGGGAGAGACACAGGGAGCAGCGAGGGAGAGACACACACAGAGGGAGCAGCGAGTGAGAGTGAGAGACACAGAGGGAGCAGCGAGTGACAGACACACACAGAGGGAGCAGCGAGTGAGAGACACACACAGAGGGAGCAGCGAGTGCGAGACACACAGAGGGAGCAGCGAGTGCGAGACACACAGAGGGAGCAGCGAGTGCGAGACACACAGAGGGAGCAGCGAGTGCGAGACACACAGAGGGAGCAGCGAGTGCGAGACACACAGAGGGAGCAGCGAGTGCGAGACACACAGAGGGAGCAGCGAGTGAGAGACACACAGAGGGTGCAGCGAGTGAGAGACACACAGAGGGAGCAGCGAGTGAGAGACACACAGAGGGAGCAGCGAGTGAGAGACACACAGAGGGAGCAGCGAGTGAGAGACACACAGAGGGAGCAGCGAGTGAGAGACACACAGAGGGAGCAATGAGTGAGAGGGAGTGATACACAGAGAGGGAGCAGCGAGTGAGAGTGAGAGACACACAGAGGGAGCAACGAGTGAGAGGGAGAGACACACACAGAGGGAGCAGCGAGTGAGAGGGAGAGACACAGACAGAGGGAGCAGCGAGGGAGAGACACAGACAGAGGGAGCAGCGAGTGAGAGGGAGAGACACAGACAGAGGGAGTAGCGAGGGAGAGTGAGAGACACAGACAGAGGGAGCAGCGAGCGGGAGGGAGAGACACAGACAGAGGGAGCAGCGAGTGAGAGGGAGAGACACAGAGGGAGCAGCGAGGGAGAGACACACACAGAGGGAGCAGCGAGTGAGAGTGAGAGACACAGAGGGAGCAGCGAGTGACAGACACACACAGAGGGAGCAGCGAGTGAGAGACACACACAGAGGGAGCAGCGAGTGCGAGACACACAGAGGGAGCAGCGAGTGCGAGACACACAGAGGGAGCAGCGAGTGCGAGACACACAGAGGGAGCAGCGAGTGCGAGACACACAGAGGGAGCAGCGAGTGCGAGACACACAGAGGGAGCAGCGAGTGCGAGACACACAGAGGGAGCAGCGAGTGCGAGACACACAGAGGGAGCAGCGAGTGAGAGACACACACAGAGGGAGCAGCGAGTGAGAGACACACACAGAGGGAGCAGCGAGTGAGAGACACACACAGAGGGAGCAGCGAGTGAGAGACACACACAGAGGGAGCAGCGAGTGAGAGACACACACAGAGGGAGCTGCGAGTGAGAGACACACACAGAGGGAGCTGCGAGTGAGAGACACACACAGAGGGAGCAGCGAGTGAGAGAGACACAGAGGGAGCAGCGAGTGAGAGAGACACAGAGGGAGCAGCGAGTGAGAGAGACACAGAGGGAGCAGCGAGTGAGAGACACACAGAGGGAGCAGCGAGTGAGAGACACACAGAGGGAGCAGCGAGTGAGAAACACACAGTGGGAGCAGCGAGTGAGAGACACACAGAGGGAGCAGCGAGTGAGAGACACACAGAGGGAGCAGCGAGTGAGAGACACACAGAGGGAGCAGCGAGTGAGAGACACACAGAGGGAGCAGCGAGTGAGAGACACACAGAGGGAGCAGCGAGTGAGAGACACACAGAGGGAGCAGCGAGTGAGAGACACACAGAGGGAGCAGCGAGTGAGAGACACACACAGAGGGAGCAGCGAGTGAGAGACACACAGAGGGAGCAGCGAGTGAGAGACACACAGAGGGAGCAGCGAGTGAGAGACACACAGAGGGAGCAGCGAGTGAGAGACACACAGAGGGAGCAGCGAGTGAGAGACACACAGAGGGAGCAGCGAGTGAGAGACACACAGAGGGAGCAGCGAGTGAGAGACACACAGAGGGAGCAGCGAGTGAGAGACACACAGAGGGAGCAGCGAGTGAGAGACACACAGAGGGAGCAGCGAGTGAGAGACACACAGAGGGAGCAGCGAGTGAGAGACACACAGAGGGAGCAGCGAGTGAGAGACACACAGAGGGAGCAGCGAGTGAGAGACACACAGGGGGCAGCGAGTGAGAGTGAGAGACACACAGAGGGAGCAGCGAGTGAGAGACACACACAGAGGGAGCAGCGAGTGAGAGACACACACAGAGGGAGCAGCGAGTGAGAGACACACACAGAGGGAGCAGCGAGTGAGAGACACACACAGAGGGAGCAGCGAGTGAGAGACACACACAGACGGAGCAGCGAGTGAGAGACACACACAGAGGGAGCAGCGAGTGAGAGACACACACAGAGGGAGCAGCGAGTGAGAGACACACACAGAGGGAGCAGCGAGTGAGAGACACACACAGAGGGAGCAGCGAGTGAGAGACACACACAGAGGGAGCAGCGAGTGAGAGACACACACAGAGGGAGCAGCGAGTGAGAGACACACACAGAGGGAACAGCGAATGAGAGGGAGAGACACACGGGGAGCAGCGAGTGAGAGGGAGAGACACACACGGGGAGCAGCGAGCGAGAGGGAGAGACACAGAGGGAGCAGCAAGTGAGAGACACACAGAGGAGCAGCGAGTGAGAGGGAGAGACACACAAAGAGGGAGCAGCACGTGAGAGTGAGAGACACACAAAGAGGGAGCAGCAAGTGAGAGTGAGAGACACACACAGAGGGAGCAGTGAATGAGGGACACACAGAGGGAGCAGCAAGCGAGAGGGAGCGACACACACACAGGGAGCAGAGAATGAGAGACACACACAAGAGGAGCAGCGAATGAAAGGGAGAGACACACACGGGGAGCAGCGAGCGAGAGGGAGAGACACAGAGGGAGCAGCGAGTGAGAGACACACAGAGGGAGCAGCGAGTGAGAGACACACACAGAGGGAGCAGCGAGTGCGAGACACACACAGAGGGAGCAGCGAGTGCGAGACACACACAGAGGGAGCAGCGAGTGCGAGACACACACAGAGGGAGCAGCGAGTGCGAGACACACACAGAGGGAGCAGCGAGTGCGAGACACACACAGAGGGAGCAGCGAGTGGGAGACACACACAGAGGGAGCAGCGAGTGCGAGACACACAGAGGGAGCAGCGAGTGCGAGACACACAGAGGGAGCAGCGAGTGCGAGACACACAGAGGGAGCAGCGAGTGCGAGACACACAGAGGGAGCAGCGAGTGCGAGACACACAGAGGGAGCAGCGAGTGCGAGACACACAGAGGGAGCAGCGAGTGCGAGACACACAGAGGGAGCAGCGAGTGAGAGGGAGAGACACAGAGGGAGCAGCGAGTGCGAGACACACACAGAGGGAGCAGCGAGTGCGAGACACACACAGAGGGAGCAGCGAGTGAGAGACACACAGAGGGAGCAGCGAGTGCGAGACACACAGAGGGAGCAGCGAGTGCGAGACACACAGAGGGAGCAGCGAGTGCGAGACACACAGAGGGAGCAGCGAGTGCGAGACACACAGAGGGAGCAGCGAGTACGAGACGCACAGAGGGGGCAGCGAGTACGAGACGCACAGAGGGGGCAGCGAGTGCGAGACACACAGAGGGGGCAGCGAGTGCGAGACACACAGAGGGGGCAGCGAGTGCGAGACACACCGAGGGAGCAGCGAGTGCGAGACACACAGAGGGAGCAGCGAGTGAGAGTGAGAGACACACAGAGGGGGCAGCGAGTGAGATTGAGAGACACACAGAGGGAGCAGCGAGTGAGAGTGAGAGACACACAGAGGGAGCAGCGAGTGAGAGACACACACAGAGGGAGCAGCGAGTGAGAGACACACACAGAGGGAGCAGCGAGTGAGAGACACACACAGAGGGAGCAGCGAGTGAGAGACACACACAGAGGGAGCAGCGAGTGAGAGACACACACAGAGGGAGCAGCGAGTGAGAGACACACACAGAGGGAGCAGCGAGTGAGAGACACACACAGAGGGAGCAGCGAGTGAGAGACACACACAGAGGGAGCAGCGAGTGAGAGACACACACAGAGGGAGCAGCGAGTGAGAGACACACACAGAGGGAGCAGCGAGTGAGAGACACACAGATGGAGCAGCAAATGAGAGACACACACATAGGGAACAGCGAATGAGAGGGAGAGACCCACGGGGAGCAGCGAATGAGAGGGAGAGACACACGGGGAGCAGCGAGAGTGAGAGACACACAGAGGGGGCAGCGAGTGAGAGTGAGAGACACACAGAGGGAGCAGCGAGTGAGAGACACACACAGAGGGAGCAGCAAGTGAGAGACACACAGAGGGAGCAGCGAGTGAGAGTGAGAGACACACAGAGGGAGCAGCGAGTGAGAGACACACACAGAGGGAGCAGCAAGTGAGAGACACACAGAGGGAGCAGCGAGTGAGCCTGAGACACACACAGAGGGAGCAGCAAGTGAGAGACACACAGAGGAGCAGCGAGTGAGAGGGAGAGACACACAAAGAGGGAGCAGCACGTGAGAGTGAGAGACACACAAAGAGGGAGCAGCAAGTGAGAGTGAGAGACACACACAGAGGGAGCAGTGATTGAGGGACACACAGAGGGCGCAGCAAGCGAGAGGGAGCGACACACACACAGGGAGCAGAGAATGAGAGACACACACAAGAGGAGCAGCGAATGAAAGGGAGAGACACACACGGGGAGCAGCGAGCGAGAGGGAGAGACACAGAGGGAGCAGCGAGTGAGAGACACACAGAGGGAGCAGCGAGTGAGAGACACACAGAGGGAGCAGCGAGTGAGAGACACACAGAGGGAGCAGCGAGTGAGAGACACACAGAGGGAGCAGCGAGTGAGAGACACACAGAGGGAGCAGCGAGTGAGAGACACACAGAGGGAGCAGCGAGTGAGAGACACACAGAGGGAGCAGCGAGTGAGAGACACACAGAGGGAGCAGCGAGTGAGAGACACACAGAGGGAGCAGCGAGTGAGAGACACACAGAGGGAGCAGCGAGTGAGAGACACACAGAGGGAGCAGCGAGTGAGAGACACACAGAGGGAGCAGCGAGTGAGAGACACAGAGGGAGCAGCGAGTGAGAGACACAGAGGGAGCAGCGAGTGAGAGACACACAGAGGGAGCAGCGAGTGAGAGACACACAGAGGGAGCAGCGAGTGAGAGACACACAGAGGGAGCAGCGAGGGAGAGGCAGAGACACACACGGGGAGCAGTGAGCGAGAGGGAGAGACACAGACAGAGGGAGCAGCGAGGGAGAGACACAGACAGAGGGAGCAGCGAGTGAGAGACACACACAGAGGGAGCAGCGAGTGAGAGGGAGAGACACAGAGGGAGCAGCGAGTGCGAGACACACACAGAGGGAGCAGCGAGTGCGAGACACACACAGAGGGAGCAGCGAGTGCGAGACACAGACAGAGGGAGCAGCGAGTGAGAGACACACACAGAGGGAGCAGCGAGTGCGAGGGAGAGACACAGAGGGAGCAGCGAGTGCGAGACACACACAGAGGGAGCAGCGAGTGCGAGACACACACAGAGGGAGCAGCGAGTGCGAGACACACACAGAGGGAGCAGCGAGTGCGAGACACACACAGAGGGAGCAGCGAGTGCGAGACACACACAGAGGGAGCAGCGAGTGCGAGACACACACAGAGGGAGCAGCGAGTGCGAGACACACACAGAGGGAGCAGCGAGTGCGAGACACACACAGAGGGAGCAGCGAGTGCGAGACACACACAGAGGGAGCAGCGAGTGCGAGACACACAGAGGGAGCAGCGAGTGCGAGACACACAGAGGGAGCAGCGAGTGCGAGACACACAGAGGGAGCAGCGAGTGCGAGACACACAGAGGGAGCAGCGAGTGCGAGACACACAGAGGGAGCAGCGAGTGCGAGACACACAGAGGGAGCAGCGAGTGCGAGACACAGCGAGGGAGCAGCGAGTGCGAGACACACAGAGGGAGCAGCGAGTGAGAGACACACAGAGGGAGCAGGGAGTGCGAGACACACAGAGGGAGCAGCGAGTGCGAGACACACAGAGGGAGCAGCGAGTGCGAGACACACAGAGGGAGCAGCGAGTGCGAGACACACAGAGGGAGCAGCGAGTGCGAGACACACAGAGGGAGCAGCGAGTGCGAGACACACAGAGGGAGCAGCGAGTGCGAGACACACAGAGGGAGCAGCGAGTGCGAGACACACAGAGGGAGCAGCGAGTGCGAGACACACAGAGGGAGCAGCGAGTGCGAGACACACAGAGGGAGCAGCGAGTGCGAGACACACAGAGGGAGCAGCGAGTGCGAGACACACAGAGGGAGCAGCGAGTGCGAGACACACAGAGGGAGCAGCGAGTGCGAGACACACAGAGGGAGCAGCGAGTGCGAGACACACAGAGGGAGCAGCGAGTGCGAGACACACAGAGGGAGCAGCGAGTGCGAGACACACACAGAGGGAGCAGCGAGTGAGAGGGAGAGACACAGAGGGAGCAGCGAGTGCGAGACACACACAGAGGGAGCAGCGAGTGCGAGACACACACAGAGGGAGCAGCGAGTGCGAGACACAGACAGAGGGAGCAGCGAGTGAGAGACACACACAGAGGGAGCAGCGAGTGAGAGGGAGAGACACAGAGGGAGCAGCGAGTGCGAGACACACACAGAGGGAGCAGCGAGTGCGAGACACACACAGAGGGAGCAGCGAGTGCGAGACACAGACAGAGGGAGCAGCGAGTGAGAGACACACACAGAGGGAGCAGCGAGTGCGAGGGAGAGACACAGAGGGAGCAGCGAGTGCGAGACACACACAGAGGGAGCAGCGAGTGCGAGACACACACAGAGGGAGCAGCGAGTGCGAGACACACACAGAGGGAGCAGCGAGTGCGAGACACACACAGAGGGAGCAGCGAGTGCGAGACACACACAGAGGGAGCAGCGAGTGCGAGACACACACAGAGGGAGCAGCGAGTGCGAGACACACACAGAGGGAGCAGCGAGTGCGAGACACACACAGAGGGAGCAGCGAGTGCGAGACACACACAGAGGGAGCAGCGAGTGCGAGACACACAGAGGGAGCAGCGAGTGCGAGACACACAGAGGGAGCAGCGAGTGCGAGACACACAGAGGGAGCAGCGAGTGCGAGACACACAGAGGGAGCAGCGAGTGCGAGACACACAGAGGGAGCAGCGAGTGCGAGACACACAGAGGGAGCAGCGAGTGCGAGACACAGCGAGGGAGCAGCGAGTGCGAGACACACAGAGGGAGCAGCGAGTGAGAGACACACAGAGGGAGCAGGGAGTGCGAGACACACAGAGGGAGCAGCGAGTGCGAGACACACAGAGGGAGCAGCGAGTGCGAGACACACAGAGGGAGCAGCGAGTGCGAGACACACAGAGGGAGCAGCGAGTGCGAGACACACAGAGGGAGCAGCGAGTGCGAGACACACAGAGGGAGCAGCGAGTGCGAGACACACAGAGGGAGCAGCGAGTGCGAGACACACAGAGGGAGCAGCGAGTGCGAGACACACAGAGGGAGCAGCGAGTGCGAGACACACAGAGGGAGCAGCGAGTGCGAGACACACAGAGGGAGCAGCGAGTGCGAGACACACAGAGGGAGCAGCGAGTGCGAGACACACAGAGGGAGCAGCGAGTGCGAGACACACAGAGGGAGCAGCGAGTGCGAGACACACAGAGGGAGCAGCGAGTGCGAGACACACAGAGGGAGCAGCGAGTGCGAGACACACAGAGGGAGCAGCGAGTGAGAGACACACAGAGGGAGCAGCGAGTGAGAGACACACAGAGGGAGCAGCGAGTGAGAGACCCACAGAGGGAGCAGCGAGTGAGAGACCCACAGAGGGAGCAGCGAGTGAGAGACCCACAGAGGGAGCAGCGAGTGCGAGACACACAGAGGGAGCAGCGAGTGAGAGGGAGAGACACAGAGGGAGCAGCGAGTGCGAGACGCACACAGAGGGAGCCGCGAGTGCGAGACACACACAGAGGGAGCCGCGAGTGCGAGACACACACAGAGGGAGCCGCGAGTGCGAGACACACAGAGGGAGCAGCGAGTGCGAGACACACAGAGGGAGCAGCGAGTGCGAGACACACAGAGGGGGCAGCGAGTGCGAGACACACAGAGGGGGCAGCGAGTGCGAGACACACAGAGGGGGCAGCGAGTGCGAGACACACAGAGGGGGCAGCGAGTGCGAGACACACCGAGGGAGCAGCGAGTGAGAGACACACCGAGGGAGCAGCGAGTGCGAGACACACCGAGGGAGCAGCGAGTGCGAGACACACCGAGGGAGCAGCGAGTGCGAGACACACAGAGGGAGCAGCGAGTGCGAGACACACAGAGGGAGCAGCGAGTGCGAGACACACCGAGGGAGCAGCGAGTACGAGACACACCGAGGGAGCAGCGAGTGCGAGACACACCGAGGGAGCAGCGAGTGCGAGACACACAGAGGGAGCAGCGAGTGAGTGTGAGAGACACACAGAGGGGGCAGCGAGTGAGAGTGAGAGACACACAGAGGGGGCAGCGAGTGAGAGTGAGAGACACACAGAGGGGGCAGCGAGTGAGAGTGAGAGACACACAGAGGGAGCAGCGAGTGAGAGACACACACAGAGGGAGCAGCGAGTGAGAGACACACACAGAGGGAGCAGCGAGTGAGAGACACACACAGAGGGAGCAGCGAGTGAGAGACACACACAGAGGGAGCAGCGAGTGAGAGACACACACAGAGGGAGCAGCGAGTGAGAGACACACACAGAGGGAGCAGCGAGTGAGAGACACACACAGAGGGAACAGCGAATGAGAGGGAGAGACACACGGGGAGCAGCGAGTGAGAGGGAGAGACACACACGGGGAGCAGCGAGCGAGAGGGAGAGAGAGACACACAGAGGGAGCAGCAAGTGAGAGACACACAGAGGGAGCAGCAAGTGAGAGACACACAGAGGGAGCAGCGAGTGAGCCTGAGACACACACAGAGGGAGCAGCAAGTGAGAGACACACAGAGGAGCAGCGAGTGAGAGGGAGAGACACACAAAAAGGGAGCAGCACTTGAGAGTGAGAGACACACAAAGAGGGAGCAGCAAGTGAGAGTGAGAGACACACACAGAGGGAGCAGTGAATGAGGGACACACAGAGGGAGCAGCAAGCGAGAGGGAGCGACTCACACACAGGGAGCAGAGAATGAGAGACACACACAAGAGGAGCAGCGAATGAAAGGGAGAGACACACACGGGGAGCAGCGAGCGAGAGGGAGAGACACAGAGGGAGGTGCGAATGAGAGAGACACACACACACACACACACACACACAGAGGGAGCAGCGAGAGACACACACAGAGGGAACAGCGGGTGAGAGGGAGAGACGCACACAGCGGGAGCAGCGAGCGAGAGGGAGACACACACAGAGGGAGCAACGAGCGAGAGGGAGAGACAGAGAGGGAGCAGCGAGTGAGAGTGAGAGGCACACACAGAGGGAGCAGCGAGTGAGAGTGAGAGGCACACACAGAGGGAGCAATGAGTGAGAGGGAGTGATACACAGAGAGGGAGCAGCGAGTGAGAGTGAGAGACACACAGAGGGAGCAACGAGTGAGAGGGAGAGACACACACAGAGGGAGCAGCTAGTGAGAGGGAGAGACACAGACAGAGGGAGCAGCGAGGGAGAGACACAGACAGAGGGAGCAGCGAGTGAGAGGGAGAGACACAGACAGAGGGAGTAGCGAGGGAGAGTGAGAGACACAGACAGAGGGAGCAGCGAGCGGGAGGGAGAGACACAGACAGAGGGAGCAGCGAGTGAGAGGGAGAGACACAGAGGGAGCAGCGAGGGAGAGACACACACAGAGGGAGCAGCGAGTGAGAGTGAGAGACACAGAGGGAGCAGCGAGTGACAGACACACACAGAGGGAGCAGCGAGTGAGAGACACACACAGAGGGAGCAGCGAGTGCGAGACACACACAGAGGGAGCAGCGAGTGCGAGACACACAGAGGGAGCAGCGAGTGCGAGACACACAGAGGGAGCAGCGAGTGCGAGACACACAGAGGGAGCAGCGAGTGAGAGACACACACAGAGGGAGCAGCGAGTGAGAGACACACACAGAGGGAGCAGCGAGTGAGAGACACACACAGAGGGAGCAGCGAGTGAGAGACACACACAGAGGGAGCAGCGAGTGAGAGACACACACAGAGGGAGCTGCGAGTGAGAGACACACACAGAGGGAGCTGCGAGTGAGAGACACACACAGAGGGAGCAGCGAGTGAGAGAGACACAGAGGGAGCAGCGAGTGAGAGACACACAGAGGGAGCAGCGAGTGAGAGACACACAGAGGGAGCAGCGAGTGAGAGACACACAGAGGGAGCAGCGAGTGAGAGACACACAGAGGGAGCAGCGAGTGAGAGACACACCGAGGGAGCAGCGAGTGCGAGACACACCGAGGGAGCAGCGAGTGCGAGACACACAGAGGGCGCAGCGAGTGCGAGACACACAGAGGGCGCAGCGAGTGCGAGACACACCGAGGGAGCAGCGAGTACGAGACACACCGAGGGAGCAGCGAGTGCGAGACACACCGAGGGAGCAGCGAGTGCGAGACACACCGAGGGAGCAGCGAGTGCGAGACACACAGAGGGAGCAGCGAGTGAGAGTGAGAGACACACAGAGGGGGCAGCGAGTGAGAGTGAGAGACACACAGAGGGGGCAGCGAGTGAGAGTGAGAGACACACAGAGGGGGCAGCGAGTGAGAGTGAGAGACACACAGAGCGGGCAGCGAGTGAGAGTGAGAGACACACAGAGGGAGCAGCGAGTGAGAGACACACACAGAGGGAGCAGCGAGTGAGAGACACACACAGAGGGAGCAGCGAGTGAGAGACACACACAGAGGGAGCAGCGAGTGAGAGACACACACAGAGGGAGCAGCGAGTGAGAGACACACACAGAGGGAGCAGCGAGTGAGAGACACACACAGAGGGAGCAGCGAGTGAGAGACACACACAGAGGGAGCAGCGAGTGAGAGACACACACAGAGGGAGCAGCGAGTGAGAGACACACACAGAGGGAGCAGCGAGTGAGAGACACACACAGAGGGAGCAGCGAGTGAGAGACACACACAGAGGGAGCAGCGAGTGAGAGACACACACAGAGGGAGCAGCGAGTGAGAGAGACACAGAGGGAGCAGCGAGTGAGAGACACACAGAGGGAGCAGCGAGTGAGAGACACACAGAGGGAGCAGCGAGTGAGAGACACACAGAGGGAGCAGCGAGTGAGAGACACACAGAGGGAGCAGCGAGTGAGAGACACACCGAGGGAGCAGCGAGTGCGAGACACACGGAGGGAGCAGCGAGTGCGAGACACACAGAGGGCGCAGCGAGTGCGAGACACACCGAGGGAGCAGCGAGTACGAGACACACCGAGGGAGCAGCGAGTGCGAGACACACCGAGGGAGCAGCGAGTGCGAGACACACCGAGGGAGCAGCGAGTGCGAGACACACAGAGGGAGCAGCGAGTGAGAGTGAGAGACACACAGAGGGGGCAGCGAGTGAGAGTGAGAGACACACAGAGGGGGCAGCGAGTGAGAGTGAGAGACACACAGAGGGGGCAGCGAGTGAGAGTGAGAGACACACAGAGCGGGCAGCGAGTGAGAGTGAGAGACACACAGAGGGAGCAGCGAGTGAGAGACACACACAGAGGGAGCAGCGAGTGAGAGACACACACAGAGGGAGCAGCGAGTGAGAGACACACACAGAGGGAGCAGCGAGTGAGAGACACACACAGAGGGAGCAGCGAGTGAGAGACACACACAGAGGGAGCAGCGAGTGAGAGACACACACAGAGGGAGCAGCGAGTGAGAGACACACAGATGGAGCAGCAAATGAGAGACACACACATAGGGAACAGCGAATGAGAGGGAGAGACCCACGGGGAGCAGCGAATGAGAGGGAGAGACACACGGGGAGCAGCGAGTGAGAGTGAGAGACACACAGAGGGGGCAGCGAGTGAGAGTGAGAGACACACAGAGGGAGCAGCGAGTGAGAGTGAGAGACACACAGAGGGAGCAGCGAGTGAGAGACACACACAGAGGGAGCAGCAAGTGAGAGACACACAGAGGGAGCAGCGAGTGAGCCTGAGACACACACAGAGGGAGCAGCAAGTGAGAGACACACAGAGGAGCAGCGAGTGAGAGGGAGAGACACACAAAGAGGGAGCAGCACGTGAGAGTGAGAGACACACAAAGAGGGAGCAGCAAGTGAGAGTGAGAGACACACACAGAGGGAGCAGTGATTGAGGGACACACAGAGGGCGCAGCAAGCGAGAGGGAGCGACACACACACAGGGAGCAGAGAATGAGAGACACACACAAGAGGAGCAGCGAATGAAAGGGAGAGACACACACGGGGAGCAGCGAGCGAGAGGGAGAGACACAGAGGGAGCAGCGAGCGAGAGGGAGAGACACAGAGGGAGCAGCGAGTGAGAGACACACAGAGGGAGCAGCGAGTGAGAGACACACAGAGGGAGCAGCGAGTGAGAGACACACAGAGGGAGCAGCGAGTGAGAGACACACAGAGGGAGCAGCGAGTGAGAGACACACAGAGGGAGCAGCGAGTGAGAGACACACAGAGGGAGCAGCGAGTGAGAGACACACAGAGGGAGCAGCGAGTGAGAGACACACAGAGGGAGCAGCGAGTGAGAGACACACAGAGGGAGCAGCGAGTGAGAGACACACAGAGGGAGCAGCGAGTGAGAGACACACAGAGGGAGCAGCGAGTGAGAGACACACAGAGGGAGCAGCGAGTGAGAGACACAGAGGGAGCAGCGAGTGAGAGACACACAGAGGGAGCAGCGAGTGAGAGACACACAGAGGGAGCAGCGAGTGAGAGACACACAGAGGGAGCAGCGAGGGAGAGGCAGAGACACACACGGGGAGCAGTGAGCGAGAGGGAGAGACACAGACAGAGGGAGCAGCGAGGGAGAGACACAGACAGAGGGAGCAGCGAGTGAGAGACACACACAGAGGGAGCAGCGAGTGAGAGGGAGAGACACAGAGGGAGCAGCGAGTGCGAGACACACACAGAGGGAGCAGCGAGTGCGAGACACACACAGAGGGAGCAGCGAGTGCGAGACACAGACAGAGGGAGCAGCGAGTGAGAGACACACACAGAGGGAGCAGCGAGTGCGAGGGAGAGACACAGAGGGAGCAGCGAGTGCGAGACACACACAGAGGGAGCAGCGAGTGCGAGACACACACAGAGGGAGCAGCGAGTGCGAGACACACACAGAGGGAGCAGCGAGTGCGAGACACACACAGAGGGAGCAGCGAGTGACAGACACACACAGAGGGAGCAGCGAGTGCGAGACACACACAGAGGGAGCAGCGAGTGCGAGACACACAGAGGGAGCAGCGAGTGCGAGACACACAGAGGGAGCAGCGAGTGCGAGACACACAGAGGGAGCAGCGAGTGCGAGACACACAGAGGGAGCAGCGAGTGCGAGACACACAGAGGGAGCAGCGAGTGCGAGACACAGCGAGGGAGCAGCGAGTGCGAGACACACAGAGGGAGCAGCGAGTGAGAGACACACAGAGGGAGCAGCGAGTGCGAGACACACCGAGGGAGCAGCGAGTGCGAGACACACCGAGGGAGCAGCGAGTGCGAGACACACAGAGGGAGCAGCGAGTGAGAGTGAGAGACACACAGAGGGGGCAGCGAGTGAGAGTGAGAGACACACAGAGGGGGCAGCGAGTGAGAGTGAGAGACACACAGAGGGGGCAGCGAGTGAGAGTGAGAGACACACAGAGCGGGCAGCGAGTGAGAGTGAGAGACACACAGAGGGAGCAGCGAGTGAGAGACACACACAGAGGGAGCAGCGAGTGAGAGACACACACAGAGGGAGCAGCGAGTGAGAGACACACACAGAGGGAGCAGCGAGTGAGAGACACACACAGAGGGAGCAGCGAGTGAGAGACACACACAGAGGGAGCAGCGAGTGAGAGACACACACAGAGGGAGCAGCGAGTGAGAGACACACACAGAGGGAGCAGCGAGTGAGAGACACACACAGAGGGAGCAGCGAGTGAGAGACACACACAGAGGGAGCAGCGAGTGAGAGACACACACAGAGGGAGCAGCGAGTGAGAGACACACAGATGGAGCAGCAAATGAGAGACACACACATAGGGAACAGCGAATGAGAGGGAGAGACCCACGGGGAGCAGCGAATGAGAGGGAGAGACACACGGGGAGCAGCGAGTGAGAGTGAGAGACACACAGAGGGGGCAGCGAGTGAGAGACACAGACAGAGGGAGCAGCGAGTGAGAGGGAGAGACACAGACAGAGGGAGTAGCGAGGGAGAGTGAGAGACACAGACAGAGGGAGCAGCGAGCGGGAGGGAGAGACACAGACAGAGGGAGCAGCGAGTGAGAGGGAGAGACACAGAGGGAGCAGCGAGGGAGAGGGAGAGACACAGAGGGAGCAGCGAGGGAGAGACACACACAGAGGGAGCAGCGAGTGACAGACACACACAGAGGGAGCAGCGAGTGAGAGACACACACAGAGGGAGCAGCGAGTGCGAGACACACAGAGGGAGCAGCGAGTGCGAGACACACAGAGGGAGCAGCGAGTGCGAGACACACAGAGGGAGCAGCGAGTGCGAGACACACAGAGGGAGCAGCGAGTGAGAGACACACAGAGGGAGCAGCGAGTGAGAGACACACAGAGGGAGCAGCGAGTGAGAGACACACAGAGGGAGCAGCGAGTGAGAGACACACAGAGGGAGCAGCGAGTGAGAGACACACAGAGGGAGCAGCGAGTGAGAGACACACAGAGGGAGCAGCGAGTGAGAGACACACAGAGGGAGCAGCGAGTGAGAGACACACAGAGGGAGCAGCGAGTGAGAGGGAGAGACACACACAGAGGGAGCAGCGAGTGAGAGTGAGAGGCACACACAGAGGGAGCAGCGAGTGAGAGTGAGAGGCACACACAGAGGGAGCAATGAGTGAGAGGGAGTGATACACAGAGAGGGAGCAGCGAGTGCGAGACACACAGAGGGAGCAGCGAGTGCGAGACACACAGAGGGAGCAGCGAGTGCGAGACACACAGAGGGAGCAGCGAGTGAGAGACACACAGAGGGAGCAGCGAGTGAGAGACACACAGAGGGAGCAGCGAGTGAGAGACACACAGAGGGAGCAGCGAGTGAGAGACACACAGAGGGAGCAGCGAGTGAGAGACACACAGAGGGAGCAGCGAGTGAGAGACACACAGAGGGAGCAGCGAGTGAGAGACACACAGAGGGAGCAGCGAGTGAGAGACACACAGAGGGAGCAATGAGTGAGAGGGAGTGATACACAGAGAGGGAGCAGCGAGTGAGAGTGAGAGACACACACAGAGGGAGCAGCGAGTGAGAGACACACACAGAGGGAGCAGCGAGTGAGAGACACACACAGAGGGAGCAGCGAGTGAGAGACACACACAGAGGGAGCAGCGAGTGAGAGACACACACAGAGGGAGCAGCGAGTGAGAGACACACACAGAGGGAGCAGCGAGTGAGAGACACACAGATGGAGCAGCAAATGAGAGACACACACAGAGGGAACAGCGAATGACAGGGAGAGACACACGGGGAACAGCGAATGAGAGGGAGAGACACACGGGGAGCAGCGAGTGAGAGGGAGAGACACACACGGGGAGCAGCGAGCGAGAGGGAGAGAGAGACACACAGAGGGAGCAGCAAGTGAGAGACACACAGAGGGAGCAGCAAGTGAGAGACACACAGAGGGAGCAGCGAGTGAGCCTGAGACACACACAGAGGGAGCAGCAAGTGAGAGACACACAGAGGAGCAGCGAGTGAGAGGGAGAGACACACAAAAAGGGAGCAGCACTTGAGAGTGAGAGACACACAAAGAGGGAGCAGCAAGTGAGAGTGAGAGACACACACAGAGGGAGCAGTGAATGAGGGACACACAGAGGGAGCAGCAAGCGAGAGGGAGCGACTCACACACAGGGAGCAGAGAATGAGAGACACACACAAGAGGAGCAGCGAATGAAAGGGAGAGACACACACGGGGAGCAGCGAGCGAGAGGGAGAGACACAGAGGGAGGTGCGAATGAGAGAGACACACACACACACACACACACACACACAGAGGGAGCAGCGAGAGACACACACAGAGGGAACAGCGGGTGAGAGGGAGAGACGCACACAGCGGGAGCAGCGAGCGAGAGGGAGACACACACAGAGGGAGCAACGAGCGAGAGGGAGAGACAGAGAGGGAGCAGCGAGTGAGAGTGAGAGGCACACACAGAGGGAGCAGCGAGTGAGAGTGAGAGGCACACACAGAGGGAGCAATGAGTGAGAGGGAGTGATACACAGAGAGGGAGCAGCGAGTGAGAGTGAGAGACACACAGAGGGAGCAACGAGTGAGAGGGAGAGACACACACAGAGGGAGCAGCTAGTGAGAGGGAGAGACACAGACAGAGGGAGCAGCGAGGGAGAGACACAGACAGAGGGAGCAGCGAGTGAGAGGGAGAGACACAGACAGAGGGAGTAGCGAGGGAGAGTGAGAGACACAGACAGAGGGAGCAGCGAGCGGGAGGGAGAGACACAGACAGAGGGAGCAGCGAGTGAGAGGGAGAGACACAGAGGGAGCAGCGAGGGAGAGACACACACAGAGGGAGCAGCGAGTGAGAGTGAGAGACACAGAGGGAGCAGCGAGTGACAGACACACACAGAGGGAGCAGCGAGTGCGAGACACACACAGAGGGAGCAGCGAGTGCGAGACACACAGAGGGAGCAGCGAGTGCGAGACACACAGAGGGAGCAGCGAGTGCGAGACACACAGAGGGAGCAGCGAGTGAGAGACACACACAGAGGGAGCAGCGAGTGAGAGACACACACAGAGGGAGCAGCGAGTGAGAGACACACACAGAGGGAGCAGCGAGTGAGAGACACACACAGAGGGAGCAGCGAGTGAGAGACACACACAGAGGGAGCTGCGAGTGAGAGACACACACAGAGGGAGCTGCGAGTGAGAGACACACACAGAGGGAGCAGCGAGTGAGAGAGACACAGAGGGAGCAGCGAGTGAGAGACACACAGAGGGAGCAGCGAGTGAGAGACACACAGAGGGAGCAGCGAGTGAGAGACACACAGAGGGAGCAGCGAGTGAGAGACACACAGAGGGAGCAGCGAGTGAGAGACACACCGAGGGAGCAGCGAGTGCGAGACACACCGAGGGAGCAGCGAGTGCGAGACACACAGAGGGCGCAGCGAGTGCGAGACACACAGAGGGCGCAGCGAGTGCGAGACACACCGAGGGAGCAGCGAGTACGAGACACACCGAGGGAGCAGCGAGTGCGAGACACACCGAGGGAGCAGCGAGTGCGAGACACACCGAGGGAGCAGCGAGTGCGAGACACACAGAGGGAGCAGCGAGTGAGAGTGAGAGACACACAGAGGGGGCAGCGAGTGAGAGTGAGAGACACACAGAGGGGGCAGCGAGTGAGAGTGAGAGACACACAGAGGGGGCAGCGAGTGAGAGTGAGAGACACACAGAGCGGGCAGCGAGTGAGAGTGAGAGACACACAGAGGGAGCAGCGAGTGAGAGACACACACAGAGGGAGCAGCGAGTGAGAGACACACACAGAGGGAGCAGCGAGTGAGAGACACACACAGAGGGAGCAGCGAGTGAGAGACACACACAGAGGGAGCAGCGAGTGAGAGACACACACAGAGGGAGCAGCGAGTGAGAGACACACACAGAGGGAGCAGCGAGTGAGAGACACACACAGAGGGAGCAGCGAGTGAGAGACACACACAGAGGGAGCAGCGAGTGAGAGACACACACAGAGGGAGCAGCGAGTGAGAGACACACACAGAGGGAGCAGCGAGTGAGAGACACACACAGAGGGAGCAGCGAGTGAGAGACACACACAGAGGGAGCAGCGAGTGAGAGAGACACAGAGGGAGCAGCGAGTGAGAGACACACAGAGGGAGCAGCGAGTGAGAGACACACAGAGGGAGCAGCGAGTGAGAGACACACAGAGGGAGCAGCGAGTGAGAGACACACAGAGGGAGCAGCGAGTGAGAGACACACCGAGGGAGCAGCGAGTGCGAGACACACGGAGGGAGCAGCGAGTGCGAGACACACAGAGGGCGCAGCGAGTGCGAGACACACCGAGGGAGCAGCGAGTACGAGACACACCGAGGGAGCAGCGAGTGCGAGACACACCGAGGGAGCAGCGAGTGCGAGACACACCGAGGGAGCAGCGAGTGCGAGACACACAGAGGGAGCAGCGAGTGAGAGTGAGAGACACACAGAGGGGGCAGCGAGTGAGAGTGAGAGACACACAGAGGGGGCAGCGAGTGAGAGTGAGAGACACACAGAGGGGGCAGCGAGTGAGAGTGAGAGACACACAGAGCGGGCAGCGAGTGAGAGTGAGAGACACACAGAGGGAGCAGCGAGTGAGAGACACACACAGAGGGAGCAGCGAGTGAGAGACACACACAGAGGGAGCAGCGAGTGAGAGACACACACAGAGGGAGCAGCGAGTGAGAGACACACACAGAGGGAGCAGCGAGTGAGAGACACACACAGAGGGAGCAGCGAGTGAGAGACACACACAGAGGGAGCAGCGAGTGAGAGACACACAGATGGAGCAGCAAATGAGAGACACACACATAGGGAACAGCGAATGAGAGGGAGAGACCCACGGGGAGCAGCGAATGAGAGGGAGAGACACACGGGGAGCAGCGAGTGAGAGTGAGAGACACACAGAGGGGGCAGCGAGTGAGAGTGAGAGACACACAGAGGGAGCAGCGAGTGAGAGTGAGAGACACACAGAGGGAGCAGCGAGTGAGAGACACACACAGAGGGAGCAGCAAGTGAGAGACACACAGAGGGAGCAGCGAGTGAGCCTGAGACACACACAGAGGGAGCAGCAAGTGAGAGACACACAGAGGAGCAGCGAGTGAGAGGGAGAGACACACAAAGAGGGAGCAGCACGTGAGAGTGAGAGACACACAAAGAGGGAGCAGCAAGTGAGAGTGAGAGACACACACAGAGGGAGCAGTGATTGAGGGACACACAGAGGGCGCAGCAAGCGAGAGGGAGCGACACACACACAGGGAGCAGAGAATGAGAGACACACACAAGAGGAGCAGCGAATGAAAGGGAGAGACACACACGGGGAGCAGCGAGCGAGAGGGAGAGACACAGAGGGAGCAGCGAGCGAGAGGGAGAGACACAGAGGGAGCAGCGAGTGAGAGACACACAGAGGGAGCAGCGAGTGAGAGACACACAGAGGGAGCAGCGAGTGAGAGACACACAGAGGGAGCAGCGAGTGAGAGACACACAGAGGGAGCAGCGAGTGAGAGACACACAGAGGGAGCAGCGAGTGAGAGACACACAGAGGGAGCAGCGAGTGAGAGACACACAGAGGGAGCAGCGAGTGAGAGACACACAGAGGGAGCAGCGAGTGAGAGACACACAGAGGGAGCAGCGAGTGAGAGACACACAGAGGGAGCAGCGAGTGAGAGACACACAGAGGGAGCAGCGAGTGAGAGACACACAGAGGGAGCAGCGAGTGAGAGACACAGAGGGAGCAGCGAGTGAGAGACACACAGAGGGAGCAGCGAGTGAGAGACACACAGAGGGAGCAGCGAGTGAGAGACACACAGAGGGAGCAGCGAGGGAGAGGCAGAGACACACACGGGGAGCAGTGAGCGAGAGGGAGAGACACAGACAGAGGGAGCAGCGAGGGAGAGACACAGACAGAGGGAGCAGCGAGTGAGAGACACACACAGAGGGAGCAGCGAGTGAGAGGGAGAGACACAGAGGGAGCAGCGAGTGCGAGACACACACAGAGGGAGCAGCGAGTGCGAGACACACACAGAGGGAGCAGCGAGTGCGAGACACAGACAGAGGGAGCAGCGAGTGAGAGACACACACAGAGGGAGCAGCGAGTGCGAGGGAGAGACACAGAGGGAGCAGCGAGTGCGAGACACACACAGAGGGAGCAGCGAGTGCGAGACACACACAGAGGGAGCAGCGAGTGCGAGACACACACAGAGGGAGCAGCGAGTGCGAGACACACACAGAGGGAGCAGCGAGTGCGAGACACACACAGAGGGAGCAGCGAGTGCGAGACACACACAGAGGGAGCAGCGAGTGCGAGACACACAGAGGGAGCAGCGAGTGCGAGACACACAGAGGGAGCAGCGAGTGCGAGACACACAGAGGGAGCAGCGAGTGCGAGACACACAGAGGGAGCAGCGAGTGCGAGACACACAGAGGGAGCAGCGAGTGCGAGACACAGCGAGGGAGCAGCGAGTGCGAGACACACAGAGGGAGCAGCGAGTGAGAGACACACAGAGGGAGCAGCGAGTGCGAGACACACCGAGGGAGCAGCGAGTGCGAGACACACCGAGGGAGCAGCGAGTGCGAGACACACAGAGGGAGCAGCGAGTGAGAGTGAGAGACACACAGAGGGGGCAGCGAGTGAGAGTGAGAGACACACAGAGGGGGCAGCGAGTGAGAGTGAGAGACACACAGAGGGGGCAGCGAGTGAGAGTGAGAGACACACAGAGCGGGCAGCGAGTGAGAGTGAGAGACACACAGAGGGAGCAGCGAGTGAGAGACACACACAGAGGGAGCAGCGAGTGAGAGACACACACAGAGGGAGCAGCGAGTGAGAGACACACACAGAGGGAGCAGCGAGTGAGAGACACACACAGAGGGAGCAGCGAGTGAGAGACACACACAGAGGGAGCAGCGAGTGAGAGACACACACAGAGGGAGCAGCGAGTGAGAGACACACACAGAGGGAGCAGCGAGTGAGAGACACACACAGAGGGAGCAGCGAGTGAGAGACACACAGATGGAGCAGCAAATGAGAGACACACACATAGGGAACAGCGAATGAGAGGGAGAGACCCACGGGGAGCAGCGAATGAGAGGGAGAGACACACGGGGAGCAGCGAGTGAGAGTGAGAGACACACAGAGGGGGCAGCGAGTGAGAGTGAGAGACACACAGAGGGAGCAGCGAGTGAGAGTGAGAGACACACAGAGGGAGCAGCGAGTGAGAGACACACACAGAGGGAGCAGCGAGTGAGAGACACACACAGAGGGAGCAGCAAGTGAGAGACACACAGAGGGAGCAGCGAGTGAGCCTGAGACACACACAGAGGGAGCAGCAAGTGAGAGACACACAGAGGAGCAGCGAGTGAGAGGGAGAGACACACAAAGAGGGAGCAGCACGTGAGAGTGAGAGACACACAAAGAGGGAGCAGCAAGTGAGAGTGAGAGACACACACAGAGGGAGCAGTGATTGAGGGACACACAGAGGGCGCAGCAAGCGAGAGGGAGCGACACACACACAGGGAGCAGAGAATGAGAGACACACACAAGAGGAGCAGCGAATGAAAGGGAGAGACACACACGGGGAGCAGAGAGGGAGAGACACAGAGGGAGCAGCGAGCGAGAGGGAGAGACACAGAGGGAGCAGCGAGTGAGAGACACACAGAGGGAGCAGCGAGTGAGAGACACACAGAGGGAGCAGCGAGTGAGAGACACACAGAGGGAGCAGCGAGTGAGAGACACACAGAGGGAGCAGCGAGTGAGAGACACACAGAGGGAGCAGCGAGTGAGAGACACACAGAGGGAGCAGCGAGTGAGAGACACACAGAGGGAGCAGCGAGTGAGAGACACACAGAGGGAGCAGCGAGTGAGAGACACACAGAGGGAGCAGCGAGTGAGAGACACACAGAGGGAGCAGCGAGTGAGAGACACACAGAGGGAGCAGCGAGTGAGAGACACACAGAGGGAGCAGCGAGTGAGAGACACACAGAGGGAGCAGCGAGTGAGAGACACACAGAGGGAGCAGCGAGTGAGAGACACACAGAGGGAGCAGCGAGTGAGAGACACACAGAGGGAGCAGCGAGTGAGAGACACAGAGGGAGCAGCGAGTGAGAGACACACAGAGGGAGCAGCGAGTGAGAGACACACAGAGGGAGCAGCGAGTGAGAGACACACAGAGGGAGCAGCGAGTGAGAGACACACAGAGGGAGCAGCGAGGGAGAGGCAGAGACACACACGGGGAGCAGTGAGCGAGAGGGAGAGACACAGACAGAGGGAGCAGCGAGGGAGAGACACAGACAGAGGGAGCAGCGAGTGAGAGACACACACAGAGGGAGCAGCGAGTGAGAGGGAGAGACACAGAGGGAGCAGCGAGTGCGAGACACACACAGAGGGAGCAGCGAGTGCGAGACACACACAGAGGGAGCAGCGAGTGCGAGACACAGACAGAGGGAGCAGCGAGTGAGAGACACACACAGAGGGAGCAGCGAGTGCGAGGGAGAGACACAGAGGGAGCAGCGAGTGCGAGACACACACAGAGGGAGCAGCGAGTGCGAGACACACACAGAGGGAGCAGCGAGTGCGAGACACACACAGAGGGAGCAGCGAGTGCGAGATACACACAGAGGGAGCAGCGAGTGCGAGACACACACAGAGGGAGCAGCGAGTGCGAGACACACACAGAGGGAGCAGCGAGTGCGAGACACACAGAGGGAGCAGCGAGTGCGAGACACACAGAGGGAGCAGCGAGTGCGAGACACACAGAGGGAGCAGCGAGTGCGAGACACACAGAGGGAGCAGCGAGTGCGAGACACACAGAGGGAGCAGCGAGTGCGAGACACAGCGAGGGAGCAGCGAGTGCGAGACACACAGAGGGAGCAGCGAGTGAGAGACACACAGAGGGAGCAGCGAGTGCGAGACACACAGAGGGAGCAGCGAGTGCGAGACACACAGAGGGAGCAGCGAGTGCGAGACACACAGAGGGAGCAGCGAGTGCGAGACACACAGAGGGAGCAGCGAGTGCGAGACACACAGAGGGAGCAGCGAGTGCGAGACACACAGAGGGAGCAGCGAGTGCGAGACACACAGAGGGAGCAGCGAGTGCGAGACACACAGAGGGAGCAGCGAGTGCGAGACACACAGAGGGAGCAGCGAGTGCGAGACACACAGAGGGAGCAGCGAGTGCGAGACACACAGAGGGAGCAGCGAGTGCGAGACACACAGAGGGAGCAGCGAGTGCGAGACACACTGAGGGAGCAGCGAGTGCGAGACACACAGAGGGAGCAGCGAGTGAGAGACACACAGAGGGAGCAGCGAGTGAGAGACACACAGAGGGAGCAGCGAGTGAGAGACCCACAGAGGGAGCAGCGAGTGAGAGACCCACAGAGGGAGCAGCGAGTGAGAGACCCACAGAGGGAGCAGCGAGTGCGAGACACACAGAGGGAGCAGCGAGTGAGAGGGAGAGACACAGAGGGAGCAGCGAGTGCGAGACGCACACAGAGGGAGCCGCGAGTGCGAGACACACACAGAGGGAGCCGCGAGTGCGAGACACACACAGAGGGAGCCGCGAGTGCGAGACACACAGAGGGAGCAGCGAGTGCGAGACACACAGAGGGAGCAGCGAGTGCGAGACACACAGAGGGGGCAGCGAGTGCGAGACACACAGAGGGGGCAGCGAGTGCGAGACACACCGAGGGAGCAGCGAGTGAGAGACACACCGAGGGAGCAGCGAGTGCGAGACACACCGAGGGAGCAGCGAGTGCGAGACACACCGAGGGAGCAGCGAGTGCGAGACACACAGAGGGAGCAGCGAGTGCGAGACACACCGAGGGAGCAGCGAGTACGAGACACACCGAGGGAGCAGCGAGTGCGAGACACACCGAGGGAGCAGCGAGTGCGAGACACACAGAGGGAGCAGCGAGTGAGTGTGAGAGACACACAGAGGGGGCAGCGAGTGAGAGTGAGAGACACACAGAGGGGGCAGCGAGTGAGAGTGAGAGACACACAGAGGGGGCAGCGAGTGAGAGTGAGAGACACACAGAGGGAGCAGCGAGTGAGAGACACACACAGAGGGAGCAGCGAGTGAGAGACACACACAGAGGGAGCAGCGAGTGAGAGACACACACAGAGGGAGCAGCGAGTGAGAGACACACACAGAGGGAGCAGCGAGTGAGAGACACACACAGAGGGAGCAGCGAGTGAGAGACACACACAGAGGGAGCAGCGAGTGAGAGACACACACAGAGGGAGCAGCGAGTGAGAGACACACACAGAGGGAACAGCGAATGAGAGGGAGAGACACACGGGGAGCAGCGAGTGAGAGGGAGAGACACACACGGGGAGCAGCGAGCGAGAGGGAGAGAGAGACACACAGAGGGAGCAGCAAGTGAGAGACACACAGAGGGAGCAGCAAGTAAAAGACACACAGAGGGAGCAGCGAGTGAGCCTGAGACACACACAGAGGGAGCAGCAAGTGAGAGACACACAGAGGAGCAGCGAGTGAGAGGGAGAGACACACAAAGAGGGAGCAGCACTTGAGAGTGAGAGACACACAAAGAGGGAGCAGCAAGTGAGAGTGAGAGACACACACAGAGGGAGCAGTGAATGAGGGACACACAGAGGGAGCAGCAAGCGAGAGGGAGCGACTCACACACAGGGAGCAGAGAATGAGAGACACACACAAGAGGAGCAGCGAATGAAAGGGAGAGACACACACGGGGAGCAGCGAGCGAGAGGGAGAGACACAGAGGGAGGTGCGAATGAGAGAGACACACACACACACACACACACACACACACAGAGGGAGCAGCGAGAGACACACACAGAGGGAACAGCGGGTGAGAGGGAGAGACGCACACAGCGGGAGCAGCGAGCGAGAGGGAGACACACACAGAGGGAGCAACGAGCGAGAGGGAGAGACAGAGAGGGAGCAGCGAGTGAGAGTGAGAGGCACACACAGAGGGAGCAGCGAGTGAGAGTGAGAGGCACACACAGAGGGAGCAATGAGTGAGAGGGAGTGATACACAGAGAGGGAGCAGCGAGTGAGAGTGAGAGACACACAGAGGGAGCAACGAGTGAGAGGGAGAGACACACACAGAGGGAGCAGCTAGTGAGAGGGAGAGACACAGACAGAGGGAGCAGCGAGGGAGAGACACAGACAGAGGGAGCAGCGAGTGAGAGGGAGAGACACAGACAGAGGGAGTAGCGAGGGAGAGTGAGAGACACAGACAGAGGGAGCAGCGAGCGGGAGGGAGAGACACAGACAGAGGGAGCAGCGAGTGAGAGGGAGAGACACAGAGGGAGCAGCGAGGGAGAGACACACACAGAGGGAGCAGCGAGTGAGAGTGAGAGACACAGAGGGAGCAGCGAGTGACAGACACACACAGAGGGAGCAGCGAGTGAGAGACACACACAGAGGGAGCAGCGAGTGCGAGACACACAGAGGGAGCAGCGAGTGCGAGACACACAGAGGGGGCAGCGAGTGCGAGACACACAGAGGGGGCAGCGAGTGCGAGACACACCGAGGGAGCAGCGAGTGAGAGACACACCGAGGGAGCAGCGAGTGCGAGACACACCGAGGGAGCAGCGAGTGCGAGACACACCGAGGGAGCAGCGAGTGCGAGACACACAGAGGGAGCAGCGAGTGCGAGACACACCGAGGGAGCAGCGAGTACGAGACACACCGAGGGAGCAGCGAGTGCGAGACACACCGAGGGAGCAGCGAGTGCGAGACACACAGAGGGAGCAGCGAGTGAGTGTGAGAGACACACAGAGGGGGCAGCGAGTGAGAGTGAGAGACACACAGAGGGGGCAGCGAGTGAGAGTGAGAGACACACAGAGGGGGCAGCGAGTGAGAGTGAGAGACACACAGAGGGAGCAGCGAGTGAGAGACACACACAGAGGGAGCAGCGAGTGAGAGACACACACAGAGGGAGCAGCGAGTGAGAGACACACACAGAGGGAGCAGCGAGTGAGAGACACACACAGAGGGAGCAGCGAGTGAGAGACACACACAGAGGGAGCAGCGAGTGAGAGACACACACAGAGGGAGCAGCGAGTGAGAGACACACACAGAGGGAGCAGCGAGTGAGAGACACACACAGAGGGAGCAGCGAGTGAGAGACACACACAGAGGGAACAGCGAATGAGAGGGAGAGACACACGGGGAGCAGCGAGTGAGAGGGAGAGACACACACGGGGAGCAGCGAGCGAGAGGGAGAGAGAGACACACAGAGGGAGCAGCAAGTGAGAGACACACAGAGGGAGCAGCAAGTGAGAGACACACAGAGGGAGCAGCGAGTGAGCCTGAGACACACACAGAGGGAGCAGCAAGTGAGAGACACACAGAGGAGCAGCGAGTGAGAGGGAGAGACACACAAAGAGGGAGCAGCACTTGAGAGTGAGAGACACACAAAGAGGGAGCAGCAAGTGAGAGTGAGAGACACACACAGAGGGAGCAGTGAATGAGGGACACACAGAGGGAGCAGCAAGCGAGAGGGAGCGACTCACACACAGGGAGCAGAGAATGAGAGACACACACAAGAGGAGCAGCGAATGAAAGGGAGAGACACACACGGGGAGCAGCGAGCGAGAGGGAGAGACACAGAGGGAGGTGCGAATGAGAGAGACACACACACACACACACACACACACAGAGGGAGCAGCGAGAGACACACACAGAGGGAACAGCGGGTGAGAGGGAGAGACGCACACAGCGGGAGCAGCGAGCGAGAGGGAGACACACACAGAGGGAGCAACGAGCGAGAGGGAGAGACAGAGAGGGAGCAGCGAGTGAGAGTGAGAGGCACACACAGAGGGAGCAGCGAGTGAGAGTGAGAGGCACACACAGAGGGAGCAATGAGTGAGAGGGAGTGATACACAGAGAGGGAGCAGCGAGTGAGAGTGAGAGACACACAGAGGGAGCAACGAGTGAGAGGGAGAGACACACACAGAGGGAGCAGCTAGTGAGAGGGAGAGACACAGACAGAGGGAGCAGCGAGGGAGAGACACAGACAGAGGGAGCAGCGAGTGAGAGGGAGAGACACAGACAGAGGGAGTAGCGAGGGAGAGTGAGAGACACAGACAGAGGGAGCAGCGAGCGGGAGGGAGAGACACAGACAGAGGGAGCAGCGAGTGAGAGGGAGAGACACAGAGGGAGCAGCGAGGGAGAGACACACACAGAGGGAGCAGCGAGTGAGAGTGAGAGACACAGAGGGAGCAGCGAGTGACAGACACACACAGAGGGAGCAGCGAGTGAGAGACACACACAGAGGGAGCAGCGAGTGCGAGACACACACAGAGGGAGCAGCGAGTGCGAGACACACAGAGGGAGCAGCGAGTGCGAGACACACAGAGGGAGCAGCGAGTGCGAGACACACAGAGGGAGCAGCGAGTGCGAGACACACAGAGGGAGCAGCGAGTGAGAGACACACACAGAGGGAGCAGCGAGTGAGAGACACACACAGAGGGAGCAGCGAGTGAGAGACACACACAGAGGGAGCAGCGAGTGAGAGACACACACAGAGGGAGCTGCGAGTGAGAGACACACACAGAGGGAGCTGCGAGTGAGAGACACACACAGAGGGAGCAGCGAGTGAGAGAGACACAGAGGGAGCAGCGAGTGAGAGACACACAGAGGGAGCAGCGAGTGAGAGACACACAGAGGGAGCAGCGAGTGAGAGACACACAGAGGGAGCAGCGAGTGAGAGACACACAGAGGGAGCAGCGAGTGAGAGACACACAGAGGGAGCAGCGAGTGAGAGACACACAGAGGGAGCAGCGAGTGAGAGACACACCGAGGGAGCAGCGAGTGCGAGACACACCGAGGGAGCAGCGAGTGCGAGACACACAGAGGGCGCAGCGAGTGCGAGACACACAGAGGGAGCAGCGAGTGAGAGTGAGAGACACACAGAGGGGGCAGCGAGTGAGAGTGAGAGACACACAGAGGGGGCAGCGAGTGAGAGTGAGAGACACACAGAGGGGGCAGCGAGTGAGAGTGAGAGACACACAGAGCGGGCAGCGAGTGAGAGTGAGAGACACACAGAGGGAGCACCGAGTGAGAGACACACACAGAGGGAGCAGCGAGTGAGAGACACACACAGAGGGAGCAGCGAGTGAGAGACACACACAGAGGGAGCAGCGAGTGAGAGACACACACAGAGGGAGCAGCGAGTGAGAGACACACACAGAGGGAGCAGCGAGTGAGAGACACACACAGAGGGAGCAGCGAGTGAGAGACACACACAGAGGGAGCAGCGAGTGAGAGACACACACAGAGGGAGCAGCGAGTGAGAGACACACACAGAGGGAACAGCGAATGAGAGGGAGAGACACACGGGGAGCAGCGAGTGAGAGGGAGAGACACACAGAGGAGCAGCGAGTGAGAGGGAGAGACACACAAAGAGGGAGCAGCACTTGAGAGTGAGAGACACACACAGAGGGAGCAGCAAGCGAGAGGGAGCGACTCACACACAGGGAGCAGAGAATGAGAGACACACACAAGAGGAGCAGCGAATGAAAGGGAGAGACACACACGGGGAGCAGCGAGCGAGAGGGAGAGACACAGAGGGAGGTGCGAATGAGAGAGACACACACACACACACACACACACAGAGGGAGCAGCGAGAGACACACACAGAGGGAACAGCGGGTGAGAGGGAGAGACGCACACAGCGGGAGCAGCGAGCGAGAGGGAGACACACACAGAGGGAGCAACGAGCGAGAGGGAGAGACAGAGAGGGAGCAGCGAGTGAGAGTGAGAGGCACACACAGAGGGAGCAGCGAGTGAGAGTGAGAGGCACACACAGAGGGAGCAGTGAGTGATAGGGAGTGATACACAGAGAGGGAGCAGCGAGTGAGAGTGAGAGACACACAGAGGGAGCAGCGAGTGAGAGGGAGAGACACACACAGAGGGAGCAGCGAGTGAGAGTGAGAGGCACACACAGAGGGAGCAGCGAGTGAGAGTGAGAGGCACACACAGAGGGAGCAATGAGTGAGAGGGAGTGATACACAGAGAGGGAGCAGCGAGTGAGAGTGAGAGACACACAGAGGGAGCAACGAGTGAGAGGGAGAGACACACACAGAGGGAGCAGCTAGTGAGAGGGAGAGACACAGACAGAGGGAGCAGGGAGGGAGAGACACAGACAGAGGGAGCAGCGAGTGAGAGGGAGAGACACAGACAGAGGGAGTAGCGAGGGAGAGTGAGAGACACAGACAGAGGGAGCAGCGAGCGGGAGGGAGAGACACAGACAGAGGGAGCAGCGAGTGAGAGGGAGAGACACAGAGGGAGCAGCGAGGGAGAGACACACACAGAGGGAGCAGCGAGTGAGAGTGAGAGACACAGAGGGAGCAGCGAGTGACAGACACACACAGAGGGAGCAGCGAGTGAGAGACACACACAGAGGGAGCAGCGAGTGCGAGACACACAGAGGGAGCAGCGAGTGCGAGACACACAGAGGGAGCAGCGAGTGCGAGACACACAGAGGGAGCAGCGAGTGCGAGACACACAGAGGGAGCAGCGAGTGCGAGACACACAGAGGGAGCAGCGAGTGCGAGACACACAGAGGGAGCAGCGAGTGAGAGACACACAGAGGGAGCAGCGAGTGAGAGACACACAGAGGGAGCAGCGAGTGAGAGACACACAGAGGGAGCAGCGAGTGAGAGACACACAGAGGGAGCAGCGAGTGAGAGACACACAGAGGGAGCAGCGAGTGAGAGACACACAGAGGGAGCAGCGAGTGAGAGACACACAGAGGGAGCAGCGAGTGAGAGACACACAGAGGGAGCAATGAGTGAGAGGGAGTGATACACAGAGAGGGAGCAGCGAGTGAGAGTGAGAGACACACAGAGGGAGCAACGAGTGAGAGGGAGAGACACACACAGAGGGAGCAGCGAGTGAGAGGGAGAGACACAGACAGAGGGAGCAGCGAGGGAGAGACACAGACAGAGGGAGCAGCGAGTGAGAGGGAGAGACACAGACAGAGGGAGTAGCGAGGGAGAGTGAGAGACACAGACAGAGGGAGCAGCGAGCGGGAGGGAGAGACACAGACAGAGGGAGCAGCGAGTGAGAGGGAGAGACACAGAGGGAGCAGCGAGGGAGAGACACACAGAGGGAGCAGCGAGTGAGAGACACACAGAGGGAGCAGCGAGTGAGAGACACACAGAGGGAGCAGCGAGTGAGAGACACACAGAGGGAGCAGCGAGTGAGAGACACACAGAGGGAGCAGCGAGTGAGAGACACACAGAGGGAGCAGCGAGTGAGAGACACACAGAGGGAGCAGCGAGTGAGAGACACACAGAGGGAGCAGCGAGTGAGAGACACACACAGAGGGAGCAGCGAGTGAGAGACACACAGAGGGAGCAGCGAGTGAGAGACACACAGAGGGAGCAGCGAGTGAGAGACACACAGAGGGAGCAGCGAGTGAGAGACACACAGAGGGAGCAGCGAGTGAGAGACACACAGAGGGAGCAGCGAGTGAGAGACACACAGAGGGAGCAGCGAGTGAGAGACACACAGAGGGAGCAGCGAGTGAGAGACACACAGAGGGAGCAGCGAGTGAGAGACACACAGAGGGAGCAGCGAGTGAGAGACACACAGAGGGAGCAGCGAGTGAGAGACACACAGAGGGAGCAGCGAGTGAGAGACACACAGAGGGAGCAGCGAGTGAGAGACACACAGAGGGAGCAGCGAGTGAGAGACACACAGAGGGAGCAGCGAGTGAGAGTGAGAGACACACACAGAGGGAGCAGCGAGTGAGAGACACACACAGAGGGAGCAGCGAGTGAGAGACACACACAGAGGGAGCAGCGAGTGAGAGACACACACAGAGGGAGCAGCGAGTGAGAGACACACACAGAGGGAGCAGCGAGTGAGAGACACACAGATGGAGCAGCAAATGAGAGACACACACAGAGGGAACAGCGAATGACAGGGAGAGACACACGGGGAGCAGCGAATGAGAGGGAGAGACACACGGGGAGCAGCGAGTGAGAGTGAGAGACACACAGAGGGGGCAGCGAGTGAGAGTGAGAGACACACAGAGGGAGCAGCGAGTGAGAGTGAGAGACACACAGAGGGAGCAGCGAGTGAGAGTGAGAGACACACAGAGGGAGCAGCGAGTGAGAGTGAGAGACACACAGAGGGAGCAGCAAGTGAGAGACACACAGAGGGAGCAGCGAGTGAGCATGAGACACACACAGAGGGAGCAGCAAGTGAGAGACACACAGAGGAGCAGCGAGTGAGAGGGAGAGACACACAAAGAGGGAGCAGCAAGTGAGAGACACACAGAGGGAGCAGCGAGTGAGCCTGAGACACACACAGAGGGAGCAGCAAGTGAGAGACACACAGAGGAGCAGCGAGTGAGAGGGAGAGACACACAAAGAGGGAGCAGCACGTGAGAGTGAGAGACACACAAAGAGGGAGCAGCAAGTGAGAGTGAGAGACACACACAGAGGGAGCAGTGAATGAGGGACACACAGAGGGAGCAGCAAGCGAGAGGGAGCAGAGAATGAGAGACACACACAAGAGGAGCAGCGAATGAAAGGGAGAGACACACACGGGGAGCAGCGAGCGAGAGGGAGAGACACAGAGGGAGGTGCGAATGAGAGAGACACACACACACACACACACACACACAGAGGGAGCAGCGAGAGACACACACAGAGGGAACAGCGGGTGAGAGGGAGAGACGCACACAGCGGGAGCAGCGAGCGAGAGGGAGACACACACAGAGGGAGCAACGAGCGAGAGGGAGAGACAGAGAGGGAGCAGCGAGTGAGAGTGAGAGGCACACACAGAGGGAGCAGCGAGTGAGAGTGAGAGGCACACACAGAGGGAGCAATGAGTGAGAGGGAGTGATACACAGAGAGGGAGCAGCGAGTGAGAGTGAGAGACACACAGAGGGAGCAACGAGTGAGAGGGAGAGACACACACAGAGGGAGCAGCTAGTGAGAGGGAGAGACACAGACAGAGGGAGCAGCGAGGGAGAGACACAGACAGAGGGAGCAGCGAGTGAGAGGGAGAGACACAGACAGAGGGAGTAGCGAGGGAGAGTGAGAGACACAGACAGAGGGAGCAGCGAGCGGGAGGGAGAGACACAGACAGAGGGAGCAGCGAGTGAGAGGGAGAGACACAGAGGGAGCAGCGAGGGAGAGGGAGAGACACAGAGGGAGCAGCGAGGGAGAGACACACACAGAGGGAGCAGCGAGTGAGAGGGAGAGACGCACACAGCGGGAGCAGCGAGCGAGAGGGAGACACACACAGAGGGAGCAACGAGCGAGAGGGAGAGACAGAGAGGGAGCAGCGAGTGAGAGTGAGAGGCACACACAGAGGGAGCAGCGAGTGAGAGTGAGAGGCACACACAGAGGGAGCAGTGAGTGATAGGGAGTGATACACAGAGAGGGAGCAGCGAGTGAGAGTGAGAGACACACAGAGGGAGCAGCGAGTGAGAGGGAGAGACACACACAGAGGGAGCAGCGAGTGAGAGTGAGAGGCACACACAGAGGGAGCAGCGAGTGAGAGTGAGAGGCACACACAGAGGGAGCAATGAGTGAGAGGGAGTGATACACAGAGAGGGAGCAGCGAGTGAGAGTGAGAGACACACAGAGGGAGCAACGAGTGAGAGGGAGAGACACACACAGAGGGAGCAGCTAGTGAGAGGGAGAGACACAGACAGAGGGAGCAGGGAGGGAGAGACACAGACAGAGGGAGCAGCGAGTGAGAGGGAGAGACACAGACAGAGGGAGTAGCGAGGGAGAGTGAGAGACACAGACAGAGGGAGCAGCGAGCGGGAGGGAGAGACACAGACAGAGGGAGCAGCGAGTGAGAGGGAGAGACACAGAGGGAGCAGCGAGGGAGAGACACACACAGAGGGAGCAGCGAGTGAGAGTGAGAGACACAGAGGGAGCAGCGAGTGACAGACACACACAGAGGGAGCAGCGAGTGAGAGACACACACAGAGGGAGCAGCGAGTGCGAGACACACAGAGGGAGCAGCGAGTGCGAGACACACAGAGGGAGCAGCGAGTGCGAGACACACAGAGGGAGCAGCGAGTGCGAGACACACAGAGGGAGCAGCGAGTGCGAGACACACAGAGGGAGCAGCGAGTGCGAGACACACAGAGGGAGCAGCGAGTGAGAGACACACAGAGGGAGCAGCGAGTGAGAGACACACAGAGGGAGCAGCGAGTGAGAGACACACAGAGGGAGCAGCGAGTGAGAGACACACAGAGGGAGCAGCGAGTGAGAGACACACAGAGGGAGCAGCGAGTGAGAGACACACAGAGGGAGCAATGAGTGAGAGGGAGTGATACACAGAGAGGGAGCAGCGAGTGAGAGTGAGAGACACACAGAGGGAGCAACGAGTGAGAGGGAGAGACACACACAGAGGGAGCAGCGAGTGAGAGGGAGAGACACAGACAGAGGGAGCAGCGAGGGAGAGACACAGACAGAGGGAGCAGCGAGTGAGAGGGAGAGACACAGACAGAGGGAGTAGCGAGGGAGAGTGAGAGACACAGACAGAGGGAGCAGCGAGCGGGAGGGAGAGACACAGACAGAGGGAGCAGCGAGTGAGAGGGAGAGACACAGAGGGAGCAGCGAGGGAGAGACACACACAGAGGGAGCAGCGAGTGAGAGTGAGAGACACAGAGGGAGCAGCGAGTGACAGACACACACAGAGGGAGCAGCGAGTGAGAGACACACACAGAGGGAGCAGCGAGTGCGAGACACACAGAGGGAGCAGCGAGTGCGAGACACACAGAGGGAGCAGCGAGTGCGAGACACACAGAGGGAGCAGCGAGTGCGAGACACACAGAGGGAGCAGCGAGTGCGAGACACACAGAGGGAGCAGCGAGTGCGAGACACACAGTGGGAGCAGCGAGTGCGAGACACACAGAGGGAGCAGCGAGTGAGAGACACACACAGAGGGAGCAGCGAGTGAGAGACACACACAGAGGGAGCAGCGAGTGAGAGACACACACAGAGGGAGCAGCGAGTGAGAGACACACACAGAGGGAGCAGCGAGTGAGAGACACACACAGAGGGAGCTGCGAGTGAGAGACACACACAGAGGGAGCTGCGAGTGAGAGACACACACAGAGGGAGCAGCGAGTGAGAGAGACACAGAGGGAGCAGCGAGTGAGAGAGACACAGAGGGAGCAGCGAGTGAGAGACACACAGAGGGAGCAGCGAGTGAGAGACACACAGAGGGAGCAGCGAGTGAGAGACACACAGAGGGAGCAGCGAGTGAGAGACACACAGAGGGAGCAGCGAGTGAGAGACACACAGAGGGAGCAGCGAGTGAGAGACACACAGAGGGAGCAGCGAGTGAGAGACACACAGAGGGAGCAGCGAGTGAGAGACACACAGAGGGAGCAGCGAGTGAGAGACACACAGAGGGAGCAGCGAGTGAGAGACACACAGAGGGAGCAGCGAGTGAGAGACACACAGAGGGAGCAGCGAGTGAGAGACACACAGAGGGAGCAGCGAGTGAGAGACACACACAGAGGGAGCAGCGAGTGAGAGACACACAGAGGGAGCAGCGAGTGAGAGACACACAGAGGGAGCAGCGAGTGAGAGACACACAGAGGGAGCAGCGAGTGAGAGACACACAGAGGGAGCAGCGAGTGAGAGACACACAGAGGGAGCAGCGAGTGAGAGACACACAGAGGGAGCAGCGAGTGAGAGACACACAGAGGGAGCAGCGAGTGAGAGACACACAGAGGGAGCAGCGAGTGAGAGACACACAGAGGGAGCAGCGAGTGAGAGACACACAGAGGGAGCAGCGAGTGAGAGACACACAGAGGGAGCAGCGAGTGAGAGACACACAGAGGGAGCAGCGAGTGAGAGACACACAGGGGGCAGCGAGTGAGAGTGAGAGACACACAGAGGGAGCAGCGAGTGAGAGACACACACAGAGGGAGCAGCGAGTGAGAGACACACACAGAGGGAGCAGCGAGTGAGAGACACACACAGAGGGAGCAGCGAGTGAGAGACACACACAGACGGAGCAGCGAGTGAGAGACACACACAGAGGGAGCAGCGAGTGAGAGACACACACAGAGGGAGCAGCGAGTGAGAGACACACACAGAGGGAGCAGCGAGTGAGAGACACACACAGAGGGAGCAGCGAGTGAGAGACACACACAGAGGGAGCAGCGAGTGAGAGACACACACAGAGGGAGCAGCGAGTGAGAGACACACACAGAGGGAGCAGCGAGTGAGAGACACACACAGAGGGAGCAGCGAGTGAGAGACACACACAGAGGGAGCAGCGAGTGAGAGACACACAGATGGAGCAGCAAATGAGAGACACACACAGAGGGAACAGCGAATGACAGGGAGAGACACACGGGGAGCAGCGAATGAGAGGGAGAGACACACGGGGAGCAGCGAGTGAGAGTGAGAGACACACAGAGGGGGCAGCGAGTGAGAGTGAGAGACACACAGAGGGAGCAGCGAGTGAGAGTGAGAGACACACAGAGGGAGCAGCGAGTGAGAGTGAGAGACACACAGAGGGAGCAGCGAGTGAGAGTGAGAGACACACAGAGGGAGCAGCAAGTGAGAGACACACAGAGGGAGCAGCGAGTGAGCATGAGACACACACAGAGGGAGCAGCAAGTGAGAGACACACAGAGGAGCAGCGAGTGAGAGGGAGAGACACACAAAGAGGGAGCAGCAAGTGAGAGACACACAGAGGAGCAGCGAGTGAGAGGGAGAGACACACAAAGAGGGAGCAGCACGTGAGAGTGAGAGACACACAAAGAGGGAGCAGCAAGTGAGAGTGAGAGACACACACAGAGGGAGCAGTGAATGAGGGACACACAGAGGGAGCAGCAAGCGAGAGGGAGCAGAGAATGAGAGACACACACAAGAGGAGCAGCGAATGAAAGGGAGAGACACACACGGGGAGCAGCGAGCGAGAGGGAGAGACACAGAGGGAGGTGCGAATGAGAGAGACACACACACACACACACACACACACACACACACAGAGGGAGCAGCGAGAGACACACACAGAGGGAACAGCGGGTGAGAGGGAGAGACGCACACAGCGGGAGCAGCGAGCGAGAGGGAGACACACACAGAGGGAGCAACGAGCGAGAGGGAGAGACAGAGAGGGAGCAGCGAGTGAGAGTGAGAGGCACACACAGAGGGAGCAGCGAGTGAGAGTGAGAGGCACACACAGAGGGAGCAGTGAGTGATAGGGAGTGATACACAGAGAGGGAGCAGCGAGTGAGAGTGAGAGACACACAGAGGGAGCAGCGAGTGAGAGTGAGAGGCACACACAGAGGGAGCAGCGAGTGAGAGTGAGAGACACACAGAGGGAGCAACGAGTGAGAGGGAGAGACACACACAGAGGGAGCAGCTAGTGAGAGGGAGAGACACAGACAGAGGGAGCAGCGAGGGAGAGACACAGACAGAGGGAGCAGCGAGTGAGAGGGAGAGACACAGACAGAGGGAGTAGCGAGGGAGAGTGAGAGACACAGACAGAGGGAGCAGCGAGCGGGAGGGAGAGACACAGACAGAGGGAGCAGCGAGTGAGAGGGAGAGACACAGAGGGAGCAGCGAGGGAGAGGGAGAGACACAGAGGGAGCAGCGAGGGAGAGACACACACAGAGGGAGCAGCGAGTGACAGACACACACAGAGGGAGCAGCGAGTGAGAGACACACACAGAGGGAGCAGCGAGTGCGAGACACACAGAGGGAGCAGCGAGTGCGAGACACACAGAGGGAGCAGCGAGTGCGAGACACACAGAGGGAGCAGCGAGTGCGAGACACACAGAGGGAGCAGCGAGTGAGAGACACACAGAGGGAGCAGCGAGTGAGAGACACACAGAGGGAGCAGCGAGTGAGAGACACACAGAGGGAGCAGCGAGTGAGAGACACACAGAGGGAGCAGCGAGTGAGAGACACACAGAGGGAGCAGCGAGTGAGAGACACACAGAGGGAGCAGCGAGTGAGAGACACACAGAGGGAGCAGCGAGTGAGAGACACACAGAGGGAGCAGCGAGTGAGAGGGAGAGACACACACAGAGGGAGCAGCGAGTGAGAGTGAGAGGCACACACAGAGGGAGCAGCGAGTGAGAGTGAGAGGCACACACAGAGGGAGCAATGAGTGAGAGGGAGTGATACACAGAGAGGGAGCAGCGAGTGCGAGACACACAGAGGGAGCAGCGAGTGCGAGACACACAGAGGGAGCAGCGAGTGCGAGACACACAGAGGGAGCAGCGAGTGAGAGACACACAGAGGGAGCAGCGAGTGAGAGACACACAGAGGGAGCAGCGAGTGAGAGACACACAGAGGGAGCAGCGAGTGAGAGACACACAGAGGGAGCAGCGAGTGAGAGACACACAGAGGGAGCAGCGAGTGAGAGACACACAGAGGGAGCAGCGAGTGAGAGACACACAGAGGGAGCAGCGAGTGAGAGACACACAGAGGGAGCAATGAGTGAGAGGGAGTGATACACAGAGAGGGAGCAGCGAGTGAGAGTGAGAGACACACAGAGGGAGCAACGAGTGAGAGGGAGAGACACACACAGAGGGAGCAGCGAGTGAGAGGGAGAGACACAGACAGAGGGAGCAGCGAGTGAGAGGGAGAGACACAGACAGAGGGAGCAGCGAGGGAGAGACACAGACAGAGGGAGCAGCGAGTGAGAGGCACACACAGAGGGAGCAGCGAGTGAGAGTGAGAGGCACACACAGAGGGAGCAATGAGTGAGAGGGAGTGATACACAGAGAGGGAGCAGCGAGTGAGAGTGAGAGACACACAGAGGGAGCAACGAGTGAGAGGGAGAGACACACACAGAGGGAGCAGCTAGTGAGAGGGAGAGACACAGACAGAGGGAGCAGCGAGGGAGAGACACAGACAGAGGGAGCAGCGAGTGAGAGGGAGAGACACAGACAGAGGGAGTAGCGAGGGAGAGTGAGAGACACAGACAGAGGGAGCAGCGAGCGGGAGGGAGAGACACAGACAGAGGGAGCAGCGAGTGAGAGGGAGAGACACAGAGGGAGCAGCGAGGGAGAGGGAGAGACACAGAGGGAGCAGCGAGGGAGAGACACACACAGAGGGAGCAGCGAGTGACAGACACACACAGAGGGAGCAGCGAGTGAGAGACACACACAGAGGGAGCAGCGAGTGCGAGACACACAGAGGGAGCAGCGAGTGCGAGACACACAGAGGGAGCAGCGAGTGCGAGACACACAGAGGGAGCAGCGAGTGAGAGACACACAGAGGGAGCAGCGAGTGAGATACACACAGAGGGAGCAGCGAGTGAGAGACACACAGAGGGAGCAGCGAGTGAGAGACACACAGAGGGAGCAGCGAGTGAGAGACACACAGAGGGAGCAGCGAGTGAGAGACACACAGAGGGAGCAGCGAGTGAGAGACACACAGAGGGAGCAGCGAGTGAGAGACACACAGAGGGAGCAGCGAGTGAGAGACACACAGAGGGAGCAGCGAGTGAGAGACACACAGAGGGAGCAGCGAGTGAGAGACACACAGAGGGAGCAGCGAGTGAGAGACACACAGAGGGAGCAGCGAGTGAGAGACACACAGAGGGAGCAGCGAGTGAGAGACACACAGGGGGCAGCGAGTGAGAGTGAGAGACACACAGAGGGAGCAGCGAGTGAGAGACACACACAGAGGGAGCAGCGAGTGAGAGACACACACAGAGGGAGCAGCGAGTGAGAGACACACACAGAGGGAGCAGCGAGTGAGAGACACACACAGAGGGAGCAGCGAGTGAGAGACACACACAGAGGGAGCAGCGAGTGAGAGACACACACAGAGGGAGCAGCGAGTGAGAGACACACACAGAGGGAGCAGCGAGTGAGAGTGAGAGGCACACACAGAGGGAGCAATGAGTGAGAGGGAGTGATACACAGAGAGGGAGCAGCGAGTGAGAGTGAGAGACACACAGAGGGAGCAACGAGTGAGAGGGAGAGACACACACAGAGGGAGCAGCTAGTGAGAGGGAGAGACACAGACAGAGGGAGCAGGGAGGGAGAGACACAGACAGAGGGAGCAGCGAGTGAGAGGGAGAGACACAGACAGAGGGAGTAGCGAGGGAGAGTGAGAGACACAGACAGAGGGAGCAGCGAGCGGGAGGGAGAGACACAGACAGAGGGAGCAGCGAGTGAGAGGGAGAGACACAGAGGGAGCAGCGAGGGAGAGACACACACAGAGGGAGCAGCGAGTGAGAGTGAGAGACACAGAGGGAGCAGCGAGTGACAGACACACACAGAGGGAGCAGCGAGTGAGAGACACACACAGAGGGAGCAGCGAGTGCGAGACACACAGAGGGAGCAGCGAGTGCGAGACACACAGAGGGAGCAGCGAGTGCGAGACACACAGAGGGAGCAGCGAGTGCGAGACACACAGAGGGAGCAGCGAGTGCGAGACACACAGAGGGAGCAGCGAGTGCGAGACACACAGAGGGAGCAGCGAGTGAGAGACACACAGAGGGAGCAGCGAGTGAGAGACACACAGAGGGAGCAGCGAGTGAGAGACACACAGAGGGAGCAGCGAGTGAGAGACACACAGAGGGAGCAGCGAGTGAGAGACACACAGAGGGAGCAGCGAGTGAGAGACACACAGAGGGAGCAATGAGTGAGAGGGAGTGATACACAGAGAGGGAGCAGCGAGTGAGAGTGAGAGACACACAGAGGGAGCAACGAGTGAGAGGGAGAGACACACACAGAGGGAGCAGCGAGTGAGAGGGAGAGACACAGACAGAGGGAGCAGCGAGGGAGAGACACAGACAGAGGGAGCAGCGAGTGAGAGGGAGAGACACAGACAGAGGGAGTAGCGAGGGAGAGTGAGAGACACAGACAGAGGGAGCAGCGAGCGGGAGGGAGAGACACAGACAGAGGGAGCAGCGAGTGAGAGGGAGAGACACAGAGGGAGCAGCGAGGGAGAGACACACACAGAGGGAGCAGCGAGTGAGAGTGAGAGACACAGAGGGAGCAGCGAGTGACAGACACACACAGAGGGAGCAGCGAGTGAGAGACACACACAGAGGGAGCAGCGAGTGCGAGACACACAGAGGGAGCAGCGAGTGCGAGACACACAGAGGGAGCAGCGAGTGCGAGACACACAGAGGGAGCAGCGAGTGCGAGACACACAGAGGGAGCAGCGAGTGCGAGACACACAGAGGGAGCAGCGAGTGCGAGACACACAGTGGGAGCAGCGAGTGCGAGACACACAGAGGGAGCAGCGAGTGAGAGACACACACAGAGGGAGCAGCGAGTGAGAGACACACACAGAGGGAGCAGCGAGTGAGAGACACACACAGAGGGAGCAGCGAGTGAGAGACACACACAGAGGGAGCAGCGAGTGAGAGACACACACAGAGGGAGCTGCGAGTGAGAGACACACACAGAGGGAGCTGCGAGTGAGAGACACACACAGAGGGAGCAGCGAGTGAGAGAGACACAGAGGGAGCAGCGAGTGAGAGAGACACAGAGGGAGCAGCGAGTGAGAGACACACAGAGGGAGCAGCGAGTGAGAGACACACAGAGGGAGCAGCGAGTGAGAGACACACAGAGGGAGCAGCGAGTGAGAGACACACAGAGGGAGCAGCGAGTGAGAGACACACAGAGGGAGCAGCGAGTGAGAGACACACAGAGGGAGCAGCGAGTGAGAGACACACAGAGGGAGCAGCGAGTGAGAGACACACAGAGGGAGCAGCGAGTGAGAGACACACAGAGGGAGCAGCGAGTGAGAGACACACAGAGGGAGCAGCGAGTGAGAGACACACAGAGGGAGCAGCGAGTGAGAGACACACAGAGGGAGCAGCGAGTGAGAGACACACACAGAGGGAGCAGCGAGTGAGAGACACACAGAGGGAGCAGCGAGTGAGAGACACACAGAGGGAGCAGCGAGTGAGAGACACACAGAGGGAGCAGCGAGTGAGAGACACACAGAGGGAGCAGCGAGTGAGAGACACACAGAGGGAGCAGCGAGTGAGAGACACACAGAGGGAGCAGCGAGTGAGAGACACACAGAGGGAGCAGCGAGTGAGAGACACACAGAGGGAGCAGCGAGTGAGAGACACACAGAGGGAGCAGCGAGTGAGAGACACACAGAGGGAGCAGCGAGTGAGAGACACACAGAGGGAGCAGCGAGTGAGAGACACACAGGGGGCAGCGAGTGAGAGTGAGAGACACACAGAGGGAGCAGCGAGTGAGAGACACACACAGAGGGAGCAGCGAGTGAGAGACACACACAGAGGGAGCAGCGAGTGAGAGACACACACAGAGGGAGCAGCGAGTGAGAGACACACACAGACGGAGCAGCGAGTGAGAGACACACACAGAGGGAGCAGCGAGTGAGAGACACACACAGAGGGAGCAGCGAGTGAGAGACACACACAGAGGGAGCAGCGAGTGAGAGACACACACAGAGGGAGCAGCGAGTGAGAGACACACACAGAGGGAGCAGCGAGTGAGAGACACACACAGAGGGAGCAGCGAGTGAGAGACACACACAGAGGGAGCAGCGAGTGAGAGACACACACAGAGGGAGCAGCGAGTGAGAGACACACACAGAGGGAGCAGCGAGTGAGAGACACACAGATGGAGCAGCAAATGAGAGACACACACAGAGGGAACAGCGAATGACAGGGAGAGACACACGGGGAGCAGCGAATGAGAGGGAGAGACACACGGGGAGCAGCGAGTGAGAGTGAGAGACACACAGAGGGGGCAGCGAGTGAGAGTGAGAGACACACAGAGGGAGCAGCGAGTGAGAGTGAGAGACACACAGAGGGAGCAGCGAGTGAGAGTGAGAGACACACAGAGGGAGCAGCGAGTGAGAGTGAGAGACACACAGAGGGAGCAGCAAGTGAGAGACACACAGAGGGAGCAGCGAGTGAGCATGAGACACACACAGAGGGAGCAGCAAGTGAGAGACACACAGAGGAGCAGCGAGTGAGAGGGAGAGACACACAAAGAGGGAGCAGCAAGTGAGAGACACACAGAGGAGCAGCGAGTGAGAGGGAGAGACACACAAAGAGGGAGCAGCACGTGAGAGTGAGAGACACACAAAGAGGGAGCAGCAAGTGAGAGTGAGAGACACACACAGAGGGAGCAGTGAATGAGGGACACACAGAGGGAGCAGCAAGCGAGAGGGAGCAGAGAATGAGAGACACACACAAGAGGAGCAGCGAATGAAAGGGAGAGACACACACGGGGAGCAGCGAGCGAGAGGGAGAGACACAGAGGGAGGTGCGAATGAGAGAGACACACACACACACACACACACACACACACACACAGAGGGAGCAGCGAGAGACACACACAGAGGGAACAGCGGGTGAGAGGGAGAGACGCACACAGCGGGAGCAGCGAGCGAGAGGGAGACACACACAGAGGGAGCAACGAGCGAGAGGGAGAGACAGAGAGGGAGCAGCGAGTGAGAGTGAGAGGCACACACAGAGGGAGCAGCGAGTGAGAGTGAGAGGCACACACAGAGGGAGCAGTGAGTGATAGGGAGTGATACACAGAGAGGGAGCAGCGAGTGAGAGTGAGAGACACACAGAGGGAGCAGCGAGTGAGAGTGAGAGGCACACACAGAGGGAGCAGCGAGTGAGAGTGAGAGACACACAGAGGGAGCAACGAGTGAGAGGGAGAGACACACACAGAGGGAGCAGCTAGTGAGAGGGAGAGACACAGA
Organism: Heptranchias perlo; assembly: GCF_035084215.1. NCBI lineage: Eukaryota > Metazoa > Chordata > Chondrichthyes > Hexanchiformes > Hexanchidae > Heptranchias > Heptranchias perlo. The sequence goes on from NW_027139398.1 coordinate 169,770, forward strand.
CAGAGGGAGCAGCGAGGGAGAGACACAGACAGAGGGAGCAGCGAGTGAGAGGGAGAGACACAGACAGAGGGAGTAGCGAGGGAGAGTGAGAGACACAGACAGAGGGAGCAGCGAGCGGGAGGGAGAGACACAGACAGAGGGAGCAGCGAGTGAGAGGGAGAGACACAGAGGGAGCAGCGAGGGAGAGGGAGAGACACAGAGGGAGCAGCGAGGGAGAGACACACACAGAGGGAGCAGCGAGTGACAGACACACACAGAGGGAGCAGCGAGTGAGAGACACACACAGAGGGAGCAGCGAGTGCGAGACACACAGAGGGAGCAGCGAGTGCGAGACACACAGAGGGAGCAGCGAGTGCGAGACACACAGAGGGAGCAGCGAGTGCGAGACACACAGAGGGAGCAGCGAGTGAGAGACACACAGAGGGAGCAGCGAGTGAGAGACACACAGAGGGAGCAGCGAGTGAGAGACACACAGAGGGAGCAGCGAGTGAGAGACACACAGAGGGAGCAGCGAGTGAGAGACACACAGAGGGAGCAGCGAGTGAGAGACACACAGAGGGAGCAGCGAGTGAGAGACACACAGAGGGAGCAGCGAGTGAGAGACACACAGAGGGAGCAGCGAGTGAGAGGGAGAGACACACACAGAGGGAGCAGCGAGTGAGAGTGAGAGGCACACACAGAGGGAGCAGCGAGTGAGAGTGAGAGGCACACACAGAGGGAGCAATGAGTGAGAGGGAGTGATACACAGAGAGGGAGCAGCGAGTGCGAGACACACAGAGGGAGCAGCGAGTGCGAGACACACAGAGGGAGCAGCGAGTGCGAGACACACAGAGGGAGCAGCGAGTGAGAGACACACAGAGGGAGCAGCGAGTGAGAGACACACAGAGGGAGCAGCGAGTGAGAGACACACAGAGGGAGCAGCGAGTGAGAGACACACAGAGGGAGCAGCGAGTGAGAGACACACAGAGGGAGCAGCGAGTGAGAGACACACAGAGGGAGCAGCGAGTGAGAGACACACAGAGGGAGCAGCGAGTGAGAGACACACAGAGGGAGCAATGAGTGAGAGGGAGTGATACACAGAGAGGGAGCAGCGAGTGAGAGTGAGAGACACACAGAGGGAGCAACGAGTGAGAGGGAGAGACACACACAGAGGGAGCAGCGAGTGAGAGGGAGAGACACAGACAGAGGGAGCAGCGAGTGAGAGGGAGAGACACAGACAGAGGGAGCAGCGAGGGAGAGACACAGACAGAGGGAGCAGCGAGTGAGAGGCACACACAGAGGGAGCAGCGAGTGAGAGTGAGAGGCACACACAGAGGGAGCAATGAGTGAGAGGGAGTGATACACAGAGAGGGAGCAGCGAGTGAGAGTGAGAGACACACAGAGGGAGCAACGAGTGAGAGGGAGAGACACACACAGAGGGAGCAGCTAGTGAGAGGGAGAGACACAGACAGAGGGAGCAGCGAGGGAGAGACACAGACAGAGGGAGCAGCGAGTGAGAGGGAGAGACACAGACAGAGGGAGTAGCGAGGGAGAGTGAGAGACACAGACAGAGGGAGCAGCGAGCGGGAGGGAGAGACACAGACAGAGGGAGCAGCGAGTGAGAGGGAGAGACACAGAGGGAGCAGCGAGGGAGAGGGAGAGACACAGAGGGAGCAGCGAGGGAGAGACACACACAGAGGGAGCAGCGAGTGACAGACACACACAGAGGGAGCAGCGAGTGAGAGACACACACAGAGGGAGCAGCGAGTGCGAGACACACAGAGGGAGCAGCGAGTGCGAGACACACAGAGGGAGCAGCGAGTGCGAGACACACAGAGGGAGCAGCGAGTGCGAGACACACAGAGGGAGCAGCGAGTGAGAGACACACAGAGGGAGCAGCGAGTGAGATACACACAGAGGGAGCAGCGAGTGAGAGACACACAGAGGGAGCAGCGAGTGAGAGACACACAGAGGGAGCAGCGAGTGAGAGACACACAGAGGGAGCAGCGAGTGAGAGACACACAGAGGGAGCAGCGAGTGAGAGACACACAGAAGGAGCAGCGAGTGAGAGACACACAGAGGGAGCAGCGAGTGAGAGACACACAGAGGGAGCAGCGAGTGAGAGACACACAGAGGGAGCAGCGAGTGAGAGACACACAGAGGGAGCAGCGAGTGAGAGACACACAGAGGGAGCAGCGAGTGAGAGACACACAGAGGGAGCAGCGAGTGAGAGACACACAGGGGGCAGCGAGTGAGAGTGAGAGACACACAGAGGGAGCAGCGAGTGAGAGACACACACAGAGGGAGCAGCGAGTGAGAGACACACACAGAGGGAGCAGCGAGTGAGAGACACACACAGAGGGAGCAGCGAGTGAGAGACACACACAGAGGGAGCAGCGAGTGAGAGACACACACAGAGGGAGCAGCGAGTGAGAGACACACACAGAGGGAGCAGCGAGTGAGAGACACACACAGAGGGAGCAGCGAGTGAGAGACACACACAGAGGGAGCAGCGAGTGAGAGACACACACAGAGGGAGCAGCGAGTGAGAGACACACACAGAGGGAGCAGCGAGTGAGAGACACACACAGAGGGAGCAGCGAGTGAGAGACACACACAGAGGGAGCAGCGAGTGAGAGACACACACAGAGGGAGCAGCGAGTGAGAGACACACACAGAGGGAGCAGCGAGTGAGAGACACACACAGAGGGAGCAGCGAGTGAGAGACACACAGAAGGAGCAGCAAATGAGAGACACACACAGATGGAACAGCGAATGAGAGGGAGAGACACACGGGGAGCAGCGAGTGAGAGGGAGAGACACACACGGGGAGCAGCGAGCGAGAGGGAGAGAAAGACACACAGAGGGAGCAGCAAGTGAGAGACACACAGAGGGAGCAGCGAGTGAGCCTGAGACACACACAGAGGGAGCAGCGAGTGAGAGACACACACAGAGGGAGCAGCGAGTGAGAGACACACAGATGGAGCAGCAAATGAGAGACACACACAGAGGGAACAGCGAATGAGAGGGAGAGACACACGGGGAGCAGCGAATGAGAGGGAGAGACACACGGGGAGCAGCGAGTGAGAGTGAGAGACACACAGAGGGGGCAGCGAGTGAGAGTGAGAGACACACAGAGGGAGCAGCGAGTGAGAGTGAGAGACACACAGAGGGGGCAGCGAGTGAGAGTGAGAGACACACAGAGGGGGCAGCGAGTGAGAGTGAGAGACACACAGAGGGGGCAGCGAGTGAGAGTGAGAGACACACAGAGGGAGCAGCGAGTGAGAGTGAGAGACACACAGAGGGGGCAGCGAGTGAGAGTGAGAGACACACAGAGGGGGCAGCGAGTGAGAGTGAGAGACACACAGAGGGGGCAGCGAGTGAGAGTGAGAGACACACAGAGGGGGCAGCGAGTGAGAGTGAGAGACACACAGAGGGGGCAGCGAGTGAGAGTGAGAGACACACAGAGGGGGCAGCGAGTGAGAGTGAGAGACACACAGAGGGGGCAGCGAGTGAGAGTGAGAGACACACAGAGGGGGCAGCGAGTGAGAGTGAGAGACACACAGAGGGGGCAGCGAGTGAGAGTGAGAGACACACAGAGGGGGCAGCGAGTGAGAGTGAGAGACACACAGAGGGGGCAGCGAGTGAGAGTGAGAGACACACAGAGGGGGCAGCGAGTGAGAGTGAGAGACACACAGAGGGGGCAGCGAGTGAGAGTGAGAGACACACAGAGGGAGCAGCGAGTGAGAGTGAGAGACACACAGAGGGAGCAGCGAGTGAGAGTGAGAGACACACAGAGGGAGCAGCAAGTGAGAGACACACAGAGGGAGCAGCGAGTGAGCCTGAGACACACACAGAGGGAGCAGCAAGTGAGAGACACACAGAGGAGCAGCGAGTGAGAGGGAGAGACACACAAAGAGGGAGCAGCACGTGAGAGTGAGAGACACACACAGAGGGAGCAGTGAATGAGGGACACACAGAGGGAGCAGCAAGCGAGAGGGAGCGACACACACACAGGGAGCAGAGAATGAGAGACACACACAAGAGGAGCAGCGAATGAAAGGGAGAGACACACACGGGGAGCAGCGAGCGAGAGGGAGAGACACAGAGGGAGCAGCGAGTGAGAGACACACAGAGGGAGCAGCGAGTGAGAGACACACAGAGGGAGCAGCGAGTGAGAGACACACAGAGGGAGCAGCGAGTGAGAGACACACAGAGGGAGCAGCGAGTGAGAGACACACAGAGGGAGCAGCGAGTGAGAGACACACAGAGGGAGCAGCGAGTGAGAGACACACAGAGGGAGCAGCGAGTGAGAGACACACAGAGGGAGCAGCGAGTGAGAGACACACAGAGGGAGCAGCGAGTGAGAGACACACAGAGGGAGCAGCGAGTGAGAGACACACAGAGGGAGCAGCGAGTGAGAGACACACAGAGGGAGCAGCGAGTGAGAGACACACAGAGGGAGCAGCGAGTGAGAGACACACAGAGGGAGCAGCGAGTGAGAGACACACAGAGGGAGCAGCGAGTGAGAGACACACAGAGGGAGCAGCGAGTGAGAGACACACAGAGGGAGCAGCGAGTGAGAGACACACAGGGGGCAGCGAGTGAGAGTGAGAGACACACAGAGGGAGCAGCGAGTGAGAGACACACACAGAGGGAGCAGCGAGTGAGAGACACACACAGAGGGAGCAGCGAGTGAGAGACACACACAGAGGGAGCAGCGAGTGAGAGACACACACAGAGGGAGCAGCGAGTGAGAGACACACACAGAGGGAGCAGCGAGTGAGAGACACACACAGAGGGAGCAGCGAGTGAGAGACACACACAGAGGGAGCAGCGAGTGAGAGACACACACAGAGGGAGCAGCGAGTGAGAGACACACACAGAGGGAGCAGCGAGTGAGAGACACACACAGAGGGAGCAGCGAGTGAGAGACACACACAGAGGGAGCAGCGAGTGAGAGACACACACAGAGGGAGCAGCGAGTGAGAGACACACAGAAGGAGCAGCAAATGAGAGACACACACAGATGGAACAGCGAATGAGAGGGAGAGACACACGGGGAGCAGCGAGTGAGAGGGAGAGACACACACGGGGAGCAGCGAGCGAGAGGGAGAGAAAGACACACAGAGGGAGCAGCAAGTGAGAGACACACAGAGGGAGCAGCGAGTGAGCCTGAGACACACACAGAGGGAGCAGCGAGTGAGAGACACACACAGAGGGAGCAGCGAGTGAGAGACACACAGATGGAGCAGCAAATGAGAGACACACACAGAGGGAACAGCGAATGAGAGGGAGAGACACACGGGGAGCAGCGAATGAGAGGGAGAGACACACGGGGAGCAGCGAGTGAGAGTGAGAGACACACAGAGGGGGCAGCGAGTGAGAGTGAGAGACACACAGAGGGAGCAGCGAGTGAGAGTGAGAGACACACAGAGGGGGCAGCGAGTGAGAGTGAGAGACACACAGAGGGGGCAGCGAGTGAGAGTGAGAGACACACAGAGGGGGCAGCGAGTGAGAGTGAGAGACACACAGAGGGAGCAGCGAGTGAGAGTGAGAGACACACAGAGGGGGCAGCGAGTGAGAGTGAGAGACACACAGAGGGGGCAGCGAGTGAGAGTGAGAGACACACAGAGGGGGCAGCGAGTGAGAGTGAGAGACACACAGAGGGGGCAGCGAGTGAGAGTGAGAGACACACAGAGGGGGCAGCGAGTGAGAGTGAGAGACACACAGAGGGGGCAGCGAGTGAGAGTGAGAGACACACAGAGGGGGCAGCGAGTGAGAGTGAGAGACACACAGAGGGGGCAGCGAGTGAGAGTGAGAGACACACAGAGGGGGCAGAGAGTGAGAGACACACAGAGGGGGCAGCGAGTGAGAGTGAGAGACACACAGAGGGGGCAGCGAGTGAGAGTGAGAGACACACAGAGGGGGCAGCGAGTGAGAGTGAGAGACACACAGAGGGGGCAGCGAGTGAGAGTGAGAGACACACAGAGGGAGCAGCGAGTGAGAGTGAGAGACACACAGAGGGAGCAGCGAGTGAGAGTGAGAGACACACAGAGGGAGCAGCAAGTGAGAGACACACAGAGGGAGCAGCGAGTGAGCCTGAGACACACACAGAGGGAGCAGCAAGTGAGAGACACACAGAGGAGCAGCGAGTGAGAGGGAGAGACACACAAAGAGGGAGCAGCACGTGAGAGTGAGAGACACACACAGAGGGAGCAGTGAATGAGGGACACACAGAGGGAGCAGCAAGCGAGAGGGAGCGACACACACACAGGGAGCAGAGAATGAGAGACACACACAAGAGGAGCAGCGAATGAAAGGGAGAGACACACACGGGGAGCAGCGAGCGAGAGGGAGAGACACAGAGGGAGCAGCGAGTGAGAGACACACAGAGGGAGCAGCGAGTGAGAGACACACAGAGGGAGCAGCGAGTGAGAGACACACAGAGGGAGCAGCGAGTGAGAGACACACAGAGGGAGCAGCGAGTGAGAGACACACAGAGGGAGCAGCGAGTGAGAGACACACAGAGGGAGCAGCGAGTGAGAGACACACAGAGGGAGCAGCGAGTGAGAGACACACAGAGGGAGCAGCGAGTGAGAGACACACAGAGGGAGCAGCGAGTGAGAGACACACAGAGGGAGCAGCGAGTGAGAGACACACAGAGGGAGCAGCGAGTGAGAGACACACAGAGGGAGCAGCGAGTGAGAGACACAGAGGGAGCAGCGAGTGAGAGACACACAGAGGGAGCAGCGAGTGAGAGACACACAGAGGGAGCAGCGAGTGAGAGACACACAGAGGGAGCAGCGAGTGAGAGACACACAGAGGGAGCAGCGAGTGAGAGACACACAGAGGGAGCAGCGAGTGAGAGACACACAGAGGGAGCAGCGAGTGAGAGACACACAGAGGGAGCAGCGAGTGAGAGACACACAGAGGGAGCAGCGAGCGAGAGGGAGAGACAAAGAGGGAGCAGCGAGGGAGAGGCAGAGACACACACGGGGAGCAGCGAGCGAGAGGGAGAGACACAGACAGAGGGAGCAGCGAGGGAGAGATACAGACAGAGGGAGCAGCGAGTGAGAGACACACACAGAGGGAGCAGCGAGTGAGAGGGAGAGACACAGAGGGAGCAGCGAGTGCGAGACACACACAGAGGGAGCAGCGAGTGCGAGACACAGACAGAGGGAGCAGCGAGTGCGAGACACAGACAGAGGGAGCAGCGAGTGAGAGACACACACAGAGGGAGCAGCGAGTGCGAGGGAGAGACACAGAGGGAGCAGCGAGTGCGAGACACACACAGGGGGAGCAGCGAGTGCGAGACACACACAGAGGGAGCAGCGAGTGCGAGACACACACAGAGGGAGCAGCGAGTGCGAGACACACACAGAGGGAGCAGCGAGTGCGAGACACACACAGAGGGAGCAGCGAGTGCGAGACACACAGAGGGAGCAGCGAGTGCGAGACACACAGAGGGAGCAGCGAGTGCGAGACACACAGAGGGAGCAGCGAGTGCGAGACACACAGAGGGAGCAGCGAGTGCGAGACACACAGAGGGAGCAGCGAGTGCGAGACACACAGAGGGAGCAGCGAGTGCGAGACACACAGAGGGAGCAGCGAGTGAGAGACACACAGAGGGAGCAGCGAGTGAGAGACACACAGAGGGAGCAGCGAGTGAGAGACACACAGAGGGAGCAGCGAGTGAGAGACACACAGAGGGAGCAGCGAGTGAGAGACACACAGAGGGAGCAGCGAGTGCGAGACACACAGAGGGAGCAGCGAGTGAGAGACACACAGAGGGAGCAGCGAGTGAGAGACACACAGAGGGAGCAGCGAGTGAGAGACACACAGAGGGAGCAGCGAGTGAGAGACACACAGAGGGATCAGCGAGTGAGAGACCCACAGAGGGAGCAGCGAGTGAGAGACCCACAGAGGGAGCAGCGAGTGAGAGACCCACAGAGGGAGCAGCGAGTGAGAGACCCACAGAGGGAGCAGCGAGTGCGAGACACACAGAGGGAGCAGCGAGTGAGAGGGAGAGACACAGAGGGAGCAGCGAGTGCGAGACACACACAGAGGGAGCCGCGAGTGCGAGACACACACAGAGGGAGCCGCGAGTGCGAGACACACACAGAGGGAGCCGCGAGTGCGAGACACACACAGAGGGAGCCGCGAGTGCGAGACACACACAGAGGGAGCCGCGAGTGCGAGACACACACAGAGGGAGCCGCGAGTGCGAGACACACAGAGGGAGCAGCGAGTGCGAGACACACAGAGGGAGCAGCGAGTGCGAGACACACAGAGGGAGCAGCGAGTGAGAGACACACAGAGGGAGCAGCGAGTGCGAGACACACAGAGGGAGCAGCGAGTGCGAGACACACAGAGGGAGCAGCGAGTGCGAGACACACAGAGGGGGCAGCGAGTGCGAGACACACAGAGGGAGCAGCGAGTGCGAGACACACCGAGGGAGCAGCGAGTGAGAGACACACCGAGGGAGCAGCGAGTGCGAGACACACCGAGGGAGCAGCGAGTGCGAGACACACCGAGGGAGCAGCGAGTGCGAGACACACAGAGGGAGCAGCGAGTGCGAGACACACAGAGGGAGCAGCGAGTGCGAGACACACCGAGGGAGCAGCGAGTACGAGACACACCGAGGGAGCAGCGAGTGCGAGACACACCGAGGGAGCAGCGAGTGCGAGACACACCGAGGGAGCAGCGAGTGAGAGTGAGAGACACACAGAGGGGGCAGCGAGTGAGAGTGAGAGACACACAGAGGGGGCAGCGAGTGAGAGTGAGAGACACACAGAGGGAGCAGCGAGTGAGAGTGAGAGACACACAGAGGGAGCAGCGAGTGAGAGACACACACAGAGGGAGCAGCGAGTGAGAGACACACACAGAGGGAGCAGCGAGTGAGAGACACACACAGAGGGAGCAGCGAGTGAGAGACACACACAGAGGGAGCAGCGAGTGAGAGACACACACAGAGGGAGCAGCGAGTGAGAGACACACACAGAGGGAGCAGCGAGTGAGAGACACACACAGAGGGAACAGCGAATGAGAGGGAGAGACACACGGGGAGCAGCGAGTGAGAGGGAGAGACACACACGGGGAGCAGCGAGCGAGAGGGAGAGAGAGACACACAGAGGGAGCAGCAAGTGAGAGACACACAGAGGGAGCAGCAAGTGAGCCTGAGACACACACAGAGGGAGCAGCAAGTGAGAGACACACAGAGGAGCAGCGAGTGAGAGGGAGAGACACACAAAGAGGGAGCAGCACGTGAGAGTGAGAGACACACAAAGAGGGAGCAGCAAGTGAGAGTGAGAGACACACACAGAGGGAGCAGTGAATGAGGGACACACAGAGGGAGCAGCAAGCGAGAGGGAGCGACTCACACACAGGGAGCAGAGAATGAGAGACACACACAAGAGGAGCAGCGAATGAAAGGGAGAGACACACACGGGGAGCAGCGAGCGAGAGGGAGAGACACAGAGGGAGGTGCGAATGAGAGAGACACACACACACACACACACAGAGGGAGCAGCGAGAGACACACACAGAGGGAACAGCGGGTGAGAGGGAGAGACGCACACAGCGGGAGCAGCGAGCGAGAGGGAGACACACACAGAGGGAGCAACGAGCGAGAGGGAGAGACAGAGAGGGAGCAGCGAGTGAGAGTGAGAGGCACACACAGAGGGAGCAGCGAGTGAGAGTGAGAGGCACACACAGAGGGAACAGTGAGTGAGAGGGAGTGATACACAGAGACGGAGAAGCGAGTGAGAGTGAGAGACACACAGAGGGAGCAGCGAGTGAGAGTGAGAGGCACACACAGAGGGAACAGTGAGTGATAGGGAGTGATACACAGAGAGGGAGCAGCGAGTGAGAGTGAGAGACACACAGAGGGAGCAGCGAGTGAGAGGGAGAGACACACACAGAGGGAGCAGCGAGTGAGAGTGAGAGGCACACACAGAGGGAGCAGCGAGTGAGAGTGAGAGGCACACACAGAGGGAGCAATGAGTGAGAGGGAGTGATACACAGAGAGGGAGCAGCGAGTGAGAGTGAGAGACACACAGAGGGAGCAACGAGTGAGAGGGAGAGACACACACAGAGGGAGCAGCGAGTGCGAGGGAGAGACACAGAGGGAGCAGCGAGTGCGAGACACACACAGGGGGAGCAGCGAGTGCGAGACACACACAGAGGGAGCAGCGAGTGCGAGACACACACAGAGGGAGCAGCGAGTGCGAGACACACACAGAGGGAGCAGCGAGTGCGAGACACACAGAGAGGGAGCAGCGAGTGCGAGACACACACAGAGGGAGCAGCGAGTGCGAGACACACAGAGGGAGCAGCGAGTGCGAGACACACAGAGGGAGCAGCGAGTGCGAGACACACAGAGGGAGCAGCGAGTGCGAGACACACAGAGGGAGCAGCGAGTGCGAGACACACAGAGGGAGCAGCGAGTGCGAGACACACAGAGGGAGCAGCGAGTGCGAGACACACAGAGGGAGCAGCGAGTGCGAGACACACAGAGGGAGCAGCGAGTGCGAGACACACAGAGGGAGCAGCGAGTGCGAGACACACAGAGGGAGCAGCGAGTGAGAGACACACAGAGGGAGCAGCGAGTGAGAGACACACAGAGGGAGCAGCGAGTGCGAGACACACAGAGGGAGCAGCGAGTGCGAGACACACAGAGGGAGCAGCGAGTGCGAGACACACAGAGGGAGCAGCGAGTGCGAGACACACAGAGGGAGCAGCGAGTGCGAGACACACAGAGGGAGCAGCGAGTGCGAGACACACAGAGGGAGCAGCGAGTGCGAGACACACAGAGGGAGCAGCGAGTGCGAGACACACAGAGGGAGCAGCGAGTGCGAGACACACAGAGGGAGCAGCGAGTGCGAGACACACAGAGGGAGCAGCGAGTGCGAGACACACAGAGGGAGCAGCGAGTGAGAGACACACAGAGGGAGCAGCGAGTGAGAGACACACAGAGGGAGCAGCGAGTGAGAGACACACAGAGGGAGCAGCGAGTGAGAGACACACAGAGGGAGCAGCGAGTGAGAGACACACAGAGGGAGCAGCGAGTGCGAGACACACAGAGGGAGCAGCGAGTGAGAGACACACAGAGGGAGCAGCGAGTGAGAGACACACAGAGGGAGCAGCGAGTGAGAGACACACAGAGGGAGCAGCGAGTGAGAGACACATAGAGGGAGCAGCGAGTGAGAGACACACAGAGGGAGCAGCGAGTGAGAGACACACAGAGGGAGCAGCGAGTGAGAGACCCACAGAGGGAGCAGCGAGTGAGAGACCCACAGAGGGAGCAGCGAGTGAGAGACCCACAGAGGGAGCAGCGAGTGCGAGACACACAGAGGGAGCAGCGAGTGCGAGACACACAGAGGGAGCAGCGAGTGAGAGGGAGAGACACAGAGGGAGCAGCGAGTGCGAGACACACACAGAGGGAGCCGCGAGTGCGAGACACACACAGAGGGAGCCGCGAGTGCGAGACACACACAGAGGGAGCCGCGAGTGCGAGACACACACAGAGGGAGCCGCGAGTGCGAGACACACAGAGGGAGCAGCGAGTGCGAGACACACAGAGGGAGCAGCGAGTGCGAGACACACAGAGGGAGCAGCGAGTGAGAGACACACAGAGGGAGCAGCGAGTGCGAGACACACAGAGGGAGCAGCGAGTGCGAGACACACAGAGGGAGCAGCGAGTGCGAGACACACAGAGGGGGCAGCGAGTGCGAGACACACAGAGGGGGCAGCGAGTGCGAGACACACCGAGGGAGCAGCGAGTGAGAGACACACCGAGGGAGCAGCGAGTGCGAGACACACCGAGGGAGCAGCGAGTACGAGACACACCGAGGGAGCAGCGAGTGCGAGACACACAGAGGGAGCAGCGAGTGAGAGTGAGAGACACACAGAGGGGGCAGCGAGTGAGAGTGAGAGACACACAGAGGGGGCAGCGAGTGAGAGTGAGAGACACACAGAGGGAGCAGCGAGTGAGAGTGAGAGACACACAGAGGGAGCAGCGAGTGAGAGACACACACAGAGGGAGCAGCGAGTGAGAGACACACACAGAGGGAGCAGCGAGTGAGAGACACACACAGAGGGAGCAGCGAGTGAGAGACACACACAGAGGGAGCAGCGAGTGAGAGACACACACAGAGGGAGCAGCGAGTGAGAGACACACACAGAGGGAACAGCGAATGAGAGGGAGAGACACACGGGGAGCAGCGAGTGAGAGGGAGAGACACACACGGGGAGCAGCGAGCGAGAGGGAGAGAGAGACACACAGAGGGAGCAGCAAGTGAGAGACACACAGAGGGAGCAGCGAGTGAGCCTGAGACACACACAGAGGGAGCAGCAAGTGAGAGACACACAGAGGAGCAGCGAGTGAGAGGGAGAGACACACAAAGAGGGAGCAGCACGTGAGAGTGAGAGACACACAAAGAGGGAGCAGCAAGTGAGAGTGAGAGACACACACAGAGGGAGCAGTGAATGAGGGACACACAGAGGGAGCAGCAAGCGAGAGGGAGCGACTCACACACAGGGAGCAGAGAATGAGAGACACACACAAGAGGAGCAGCGAATGAAAGGGAGAGACACACACGGGGAGCAGCGAGCGAGAGGGAGAGACACAGAGGGAGGTGCGAATGAGAGAGACACACACACACACACACACACAGAGGGAGCAGCGAGAGACACACACAGAGTGAACAGCGGGTGAGAGGGAGAGACGCACACAGCGGGAGCAGCGAGCGAGAGGGAGACACACACAGAGGGAGCAACGAGCGAGAGGGAGAGACAGAGAGGGAGCAGCGAGTGAGAGTGAGAGGCACACACAGAGGGAGCAGCGAGTGAGAGTGAGAGGCACACACAGAGGGAACAGTGAGTGAGAGGGAGTGATACACAGAGACGGAGAAGCGAGTGAGAGTGAGAGACACACAGAGGGAGCAGCGAGTGAGAGTGAGAGGCACACACAGAGGGAACAGTGAGTGATAGGGAGTGATACACAGAGAGGGAGCAGCGAGTGAGAGTGAGAGACACACAGAGGGAGCAGCGAGTGAGAGGGAGAGACACACACAGAGGGAGCAGCGAGTGAGAGTGAGAGGCACACACAGAGGGAGCAGCGAGTGAGAGTGAGAGGCACACACAGAGGGAGCAATGAGTGAGAGGGAGTGATACACAGAGAGGGAGCAGCGAGTGAGAGTGAGAGACACACAGAGGGAGCAACGAGTGAGAGGGAGAGACACACACAGAGGGAGCAGCTCGTGAGAGGGAGAGACACAGACAGAGGGAGCAGCGAGGGAGAGACACAGACAGAGGGAGCAGCGAGTGAGAGGGAGAGACACAGACAGAGGGAGTAGCGAGGGAGAGTGAGAGACACAGACAGAGGGAGCAGCGAGCGGGAGGGAGAGACACAGACAGAGGGAGCAGCGAGTGAGAGGGAGAGACACAGAGGGAGCAGCGAGGGAGAGACACACACAGAGGGAGCAGCGAGTGAGAGTGAGAGACACAGAGGGAGCAGCGAGTGACAGACACACACAGAGGGAGCAGCGAGTGAGAGACACACACAGAGGGAGCAGCGAGTGCGAGACACACAGAGGGAGCAGCGAGTGCGAGACACAGAGGGAGCAGCGAGTGCGAGACACACAGAGGGAGCAGCGAGTGCGAGACACACAGAGGGAGCAGCGAGTGCGAGACACACAGAGGGAGCAGCGAGTGAGAGACACACAGAGGGAGCAGCGAGTGAGAGACACACAGAGGGAGCAGCGAGTGAGAGACACACAGAGGGAGCAGCGAGTGAGAGACACACAGAGGGAGCAGCGAGTGAGAGACACACAGAGGGAGCAGCGAGTGAGAGGGAGAGACACACACAGAGGGAGCAGCGAGTGAGAGTGAGAGGCACACACAGAGGGAGCAGCGAGTGAGAGTGAGAGGCACACACAGAGGGAGCAATGAGTGAGAGGGAGTGATACACAGAGAGGGAGCAGCGAGTGAGAGTGAGAGACACACAGAGGGAGCAACGAGTGAGAGGGAGAGACACACACAGAGGGAGCAGCGAGTGAGAGGGAGAGACACAGACAGAGGGAGCAGCGAGGGAGAGACACAGACAGAGGGAGCAGCGAGTGAGAGGGAGAGACACAGACAGAGGGAGTAGCGAGGGAGAGTGAGAGACACAGACAGAGGGAGCAGCGAGCGGGAGGGAGAGACACAGACAGAGGGAGCAGCGAGTGAGAGGGAGAGACACAGAGGGAGCAGCGAGGGAGAGACACACACAGAGGGAGCAGCGAGTGAGAGTGAGAGACACAGAGGGAGCAGCGAGTGACAGACACACACAGAGGGAGCAGCGAGTGACAGACACACACAGAGGGAGCAGCGAGTGCGAGACACACAGAGGGAGCAGCGAGTGCGAGACACACAGAGGGAGCAGCGAGTGCGAGACACACAGAGGGAGCAGCGAGTGCGAGACACACAGAGGGAGCAGCGAGTGCGAGACACACAGAGGGAGCAGCGAGTGCGAGACACACAGAGGGAGCAGCGAGTGCGAGACACACAGAGGGAGCAGCGAGTGCGAGACACACAGAGGGAGCAGCGAGTGCGAGACACACAGAGGGAGCAGCGAGTGAGAGACACACACAGAGGGAGCAGCGAGTGAGAGACACACACAGAGGGAGCAGCGAGTGAGAGACACACACAGAGGGAGCAGCGAGTGAGAGACACATACGAGGGAGCTGCGAGTGAGAGACACACACGAGGGAGCTGCGAGTGAGAGACACACACAGAGGGAGCAGCGAGTGAGAGACACACAGAGGGAGCAGCGAGTGAGAGACACACAGAGGGAGCAGCGAGTGCGAGACACACAGAGGGAGCAGCGAGTGCGAGACACACAGAGGGAGCAGCGAGTGAGAGACACACAGAGGGAGCAGCGAGTGAGAGACACACAGAGGGAGCAGCGAGTGAGAGACACACAGAGGGAGCAGCGAGTGAGAGACACACAGAGGGAGCAGCGAGTGAGAGACACACAGAGGGAGCAGCGAGTGAGAGACACACAGAGGGAGCAGCGAGTGAGAGACACACAGAGGGAGCAGCGAGTGAGAGACACACAGAGGGAGCAGCGAGTGAGAGACACACAGAGGGAGCAGCGAGTGAGAGACACACAGAGGGAGCAGCGAGTGAGAGACACACAGAGGGAGCAGCGAGTGAGAGACACACAGAGGGAGCAGCGAGTGAGAGACACACAGAGGGAGCAGCGAGTGAGAGACACACAGAGGGAGCAGCGAGTGAGAGACACACAGAGGGAGCAGCGAGTGAGAGACACACACAGACGGAGCAGGTAGTGAGAGACACACACAGAGGGAGCAGCGAGTGAGAGACACACACAGAGGGAGCAGCGAGTGAGAGACACACACAGAGGGAGCAGCGAGTGAGAGACACACACAGAGGGAGCAGCGAGTGAGAGACACACAGGGGGCAGCGAGTGAGAGTGAGAGACACACACAGAGGGAGCAGCGAGTGAGAGACACACACAGAGGGAGCAGCGAGTGAGAGACACACACAGAGGGAGCAGCGAGTGAGAGACACACACAGAGGGAGCAGCGAGTGAGAGACACACACAGAGGGAGCAGCGAGTGAGAGACACACACAGAGGGAGCAGCGAGTGAGAGACACACACAGAGGGAGCAGCGAGTGAGAGACACACACAGAGGGAGCAGCGAGTGAGAGACACACACAGAGGGAGCAGCGAGTGAGAGACACACACAGAGGGAGCAGCGAGTGAGAGACACACACAGAGGGAGCAGCGAGTGAGAGACACACACAGAGGGAGCAGCGAGTGAGAGACACACACAGAGGGAGCAGCGAGTGAGAGACACACACAGAGGGAGCAGCGAGTGAGAGACACAAACAGAGGGAGCAGCGAGTGAGAGACACACACAGAGGGAGCAGCGAGTGAGAGACACACACAGAGGGAGCAGCGAGTGAGAGACACACACAGAGGGAGCAGCGAGTGAGAGACACACAGAAGGAGCAGCAAATGAGAGACACACACAGATGGAACAGCGAATGAGAGGGAGAGACACACGGGGAGCAGCGAGTGAGAGGGAGAGACACACACGGGGAGCAGCGAGCGAGAGGGAGAGAAAGACACACAGAGGGAGCAGCAAGTGAGAGACACACAGAGGGAGCAGCGAGTGAGCCTGAGACACACACAGAGGGAGCAGCAAGTGAGAGACACACAGAGGAGCAGCGAGTGAGAGGGATAGACACACAAAGAGGGAGCAGCAAGTGAGAGTGAGAGACACGCACAGAGGGAGCAGTGAATGAGGGACACACAGACGGAGCAGCAAGCGAGAGGGAGCGACACACACACAGGGAGCAGAGAATGAGAGACACACACAAGAGGAGCAGCGAATGAAAGGGAGAGACACACACGGGGAGCAGCGAGCGAGAGGGAGAGACACAGAGGGAGGTGCGAATGAGAGAGACACACACACACACACACACACACACACAGAGGGAGCAGCGAGAGACACACACAGAGGGAACAGCGGGTGAGAGGGAGAGACGCACACAGCGGGAGCAGCGAGCGAGAGGGAGACACACACAGAGGGAGCAACGAGCGAGAGGGAGAGACAGAGAGGGAGCAGCGAGTGAGAGTGAGAGGCACACACAGAGGGAGCAGCGAGTGAGAGTGAGAGGCACACACAGAGGGAACAGTGAGTGAGAGGGAGTGATACACAGAGACGGAGAAGCGAGTGAGAGTGAGACACACACAGAGGGAGCAGCGAGTGAGAGGGAGAGACACAGACAGAGGGAGCAGCGAGGGAGAGACACAGAGGGAGCAGCGAGTGAGAGACACACACAGAGGGAGCAGCGAGTGCGAGACACACAGAGGGAGCAGCGAGTGAGAGACACACAGAGGGAGCAGCGAGGGAGAGACACAGAGGGAGCAGCGAGTGAGAGGGAGAGACACAGACAGAGGGAGTAGCGAGGTAGAGTGAGAGACACAGACAGAGGGAGCAGCGAGCGGGAGGGAGAGACACAGACAGAGGGAGCAGCGAGCGGGAGGGAGAGACACAGACAGAGGGAGCAGCGAGCGGGAGGGAGAGACACAGACAGAGGGAGCAGCAAGCGAGAGTGAGAGACACAGAGGGAGCAGCGAGTGAGAGACACACACAGAGGGAGCAGCGAGTGAGAGGGAGAGACACAGAGGGAGCGGCGAGGGAGAGACACACACAGAGGGAGCAGCGAGTGAGAGTGAGAGACACAGAGGGAGCAGCGAGTGACAGACACACACAGAGGGAGCAGCGAGTGAGAGACACACACAGAGGGAGCAGCGAGTGCGAGACACACAGAGGGAGCAGCGAGTGAGAGACACACAGAGGGAGCAGCGAGTGAGAGACACACAGAGGGAGCAGCGAGTGAGAGACACACAGAGGGAGCAGCGAGTGAGAGACACACACAGAGGGAGCAGCGAGTGAGAGACACACACAGAGGGAGCAGCGAGTGAGAGACACACACAGAGGGAGCAGCGAGTGAGAGACACACACAGAGGGAGCAGCGAGTGAGAGACACACACAGAGGGAGCAGCGAGTGAGAGACACACACAGAGGGAGCAGCGAGTGAGAGACACACACAGAGGGAGCAGCGAGTGAGAGACACACACAGAGGGAGCAGCGAGTGAGAGACACACACAGAGGGAGCAGCGAGTGAGAGACACACACAGAGGGAGCAGCGAGTGAGAGACACACACAGAGGGAGCAGCGAGTGAGAGACACACACAGAGGGAGCAGCGAGTGAGAGACACACAGAGGGAGCAGCGAGTGAGAGACACACAGAGGGAGCAGCGAGTGAGAGACACACAGAGGGAGCAGCGAGTGAGAGACACACAGAGGGAGCAGCGAGTGAGAGACACACAGAGGGAGCAGCGAGTGAGAGACACACAGAGGGAGCAGCGAGTGAGAGACACACAGAGGGAGCAGCGAGTGAGAGTGAGAGACACACAGAGGGAGCAGCGAGTGAGAGTGAGAGACACACACAGAGGGAGCAGCGAGTGAGAGACACACACAGAGGGAGCAGCGAGTGAGAGACACACACAGAGGGAGCAGCGAGTGAGAGACACACACAAGTGCTGAAGACTTGTGCTCCAGAACTAGCCATGCCTCCAGCCAAGCTGTTCCAGTACAGCTACAACACTGGCATCCACCCGACAATGTGGAAAATTGCCCAGGTATGTCCTGTCCACAAAAAGCAGGACAAATCCAATCCAGCCAATTACCGCCCCATCAGTCTACTCTCAATCATCAGCAAAGTGATGGAAGGTGTCGTCGACAGTGCTATCAAGCGGCACTTACTCACCAATAACCTGCTCACCGATGCTCAGTTTGGGTTCCGCCAGGACCACTCGGCCCCAGACCTCATTACAGCCTTGGTCCAAACATGGACAAAAGAGCTGAATTCCAGAGGTGAGGTGAGAGTGACTGCCCTTGACATCAAGGCAGCATTTGACCGAGTGTGGCACCAAGGAGCCCGAGTAAAATTGAAGTCAATGGGAATCAGGGGGAAAACTCTCCAGTGGCTGGAGTCATACCTAGCACAAAGGAAGATGGTCGTGGTTGTTGGAGGCCAATCATCTCAGCCCCAAGGCATTGCTGCAGGAGTTCCTCAGGGCAGTGTCCGAGGCCCAACCATCTTCAGCTGCTTCATCAATGACCTTCCCTCCATCATAAGGTCAGAAATGGGGATGTTCACTGATGACTGCACAGTGTTCAGTTCCATTCGCAACCCCTCAGATAATGAAGCAGTCCGAGCCTGCATGCAGCAAGACCTGGACAACATCCAGGCTAGGGCTGATAAGTGGCAAGTAACATTCGCGTCAGATAAGTGCCAGGCAATGACCATCTCCAACAAGAGAGAGTCTAACCACCTCCCCTTGACATTCAACGGCATTACCATCGCCGAATCCCCCACCATCAACATCCTGGGGGTCACCATTGACCAGAAACTTAACTGGACCAGCCATATAAATACTGTGGCTACAAGAGCAGGTCAGAGTCTGGGTATTCTGCGGCGAGTGACTCACCTCCTGACTCCCCAAAGCCTTTCCACCATCTACAAGGCACAAGTCAGGAGTGTGATGGAATACTCTCCACTTGCCTGGATGAGTGCAGCTCCAACAACACTCAAGAAGCTCGACACCATCAAAGATAAAGCAGCCCGCTTGATTGGCACCCCATCCACCACCCTAAACATTCACTCCCTTCACCACCGGCGCGCAGTGGCTGCAGTGTGTACCATCCACAGGATGCATGCAGCAACTCACCAAGGCTTCTTCGACAGCACCTCCCAAACCCGCGACCTCTACCACCTAGAAGGACAAGGACAGCAGGCGCATGGGAACAACACCACCTGCACGTTCCCCTCCAAGTCACACACCATCCCGACTTGGAAATATATCGCCGTTCCTTCATTGTCGCTGGGTCAAAATCCTGGAACTCCCTTCCTAACAGCACTGTGGGAGAACCGTCACCACACGGACTGCAGCGGTTCAAGAAGGCGGCTCACCACCACCTTCTCGAGGGCAATTAGGGATGGGCAATAAATGCCGGCCTTGCCAGCGACGCCCACATCCCGTGAACGAATAAAAAAAAATAAAAATAAAGAGGGAGCAGCGAGTGAGAGACACACACAGAGGGAGCAGCGAGTCAGAGACACACACAGAGGGAGCAGCGAGTGAGAGACACACACAGAGGGAGCAGCGAGTGAGAGACACACACAGAGGGAGCAGCGAGTGGGAGACACACACAGAGGGAGCAGCGAGTGAGAGACACACACAGAGGGAGCAGCGAGTGAGAGACACACACAGAGGGAGCAGCGAGTGAGAGACACACACAGAGGGAGCAGCGAGTGAGAGACACACACAGAGGGAGCAGCGAGTGAGAGACATACAGAAGGAGCAGCAAATGAGAGACACACATAGAGGGAGCAGCGAGTGAGAGGGAGAGACACAGACAGAGGGAGCAGCGAGTGAGAGTGAGAGACAGAGACAGAGGGAACAGCGAATGAGAGGGAGAGACACACAGGCAGCAGCGAGTGAGAGGGAGAGACACACACGGGGAGCAGCGAGCGAGAGTGAGAGAGACACACACAGAGGGAGCAGCAAGTTACATAAGGTTAAATCTCACGGGATCCAAGGTGAGGTAGCCAATTGGATACAACATTGGCTTGACGACAGAAGACAGAGGGTGGGTGTCGAGGGTTGTTTTTCAAATTGGAGGCCTGTGACCAGCGGTGTGCCTCAGGGATCGGTGCTGGGTCCGCTGTTATTTGTTATTTATATTAATGATTTGGATGAGAATTTAGGAGGCATGGTTAGTAAGTTTGCAGATGACACCAAGATTGGTGGCATCGTGGACAGTGAAGAAGGTTATCTAGGATTGCAACGGGATCTTGATAAATTGGGCCAGTGGGCCGATGAATGGCAGATGGAGTTTAATTTAGATAAATGTGAGGTGATGCATTTTGGTAGATCGAATCGGGCCAGGACCTACTCCGTTAATGGTAGGGCGTTGGGGAGAGTTATGGAACAAAGAGATCTAGGAGTACAGGTTCATAGCTCCTTGAAAGTGGAGTCACAGGTGGATAGGGTGGTGAAGAAGGCATTCAGCATGCTTGGTTTCATTGGTCAGAACATTGAATGCAGGAGTTGGGATGTCTTGTTGAAGTTGTACAAGACATTAGTTAGGCCACACTTGGAGTACTGTGTACAGTTCTGGTCACCCTATTATAGAAAGGATATTATTAAACTAGAAAGAGTGCAGAAAAGATTTACTAGGATGCTGCCGGGACTTGATGGTTTGACTTATAGGGAGAGGTTAGATAGACTGGGACTTTTTTCCCTGGAGAGTAGGAGGTTAAGGGGTGATCTTATACAAGTCTATAAAATAATGAGGGGCATAGATAAGGTCGATAGTCAAAATCTTTTCCCAAAGGTAGGGGAGTCTATAACGAGGGGACATAGATTTAAGGTGAGAGGGGAGAGATACAAAGGGGTCCAGAGGGGCAATTTTTTCACTCAAAGGGTGGTGAGTGTCTGGAACGAGCTGCCAGAGGCAGTAGTAGAGGCGGGTACAATTTTGTCTTTTAAAAAGCATTTGGACAGTTACATGGGTAAGATGGGTATAGAGGGATATGGGCCAAGTGCAGGCAATTGGGACTAGCTTAGTGGTATAAACTGGGCGACATGGACATGTTGGGCCGAAGGGCCTGTTTCCATGTTGTAAACTTCTATGATTCTATCTCCACATCACATCTTCAACAGGAGAGAGTCTAACCACCTCCCCTTAACATTCAACGGCATTACCATCGCCGAATCCCCCACCATCAACATCCTGGGGGTCACCATTGACCAGAAACTTAACAGGACCAGCCATATAAATACTGTGGCTACGAGAGCAGGTCAGAGGGTGGGTATTCTGCAGCAAGTGACTCACCTCCTGACCCCCCCAAAGCCTTTCCATCATCGACAAGGCACAAGTCAGGAGTGTGATGGAATACTCTCCACTTGCCTGGATGAGTGCAGTTCTAACAACACTCAAGAAGCTCGACACCATGCAGGACAAAGCAGCCCGCTTGATTGGCACCCCATCCACCACCCTAAACATTCACTCCCTTCACCACCGGCACACTGTGGCTGCAGTGTATACCATCCACAGGATGCATGCAGCAACTTTCCAAGGCTTCTTCGACAGCACCTCTCAAATCCGCGGCCTCTACCATCTAGAAGGAAAAGGGCAGCAGGGCAGCAGACGCATGAGAACACCACCACCTGCACGTTCCCCTCCAAGTGACAAACCATCCTGACTTGGAAATATATCGCCGTTCCTTCATCGTCGCTGGGTCAAAATTCTGGAACTCCCTACCTAACAGCACTGTGGGAGAACCTTCACCACATGGACTGCAGCGGTTCAAGGAGGCGGCTCACCACCACCTTCTGCATAAGAACATAAGAAATAGGAGCAGCAGTGGGCCATACGGCCCCTCAAGCCTGCTCCGCCATTCAATCAGATCATGGCTGATCTTCAACCTCAACTCCACTTTCCCGCCCAATCCCCATGTCCCTTGATTCCCCTACAGTCCAAAAATTTATCTAGCTCATCCTTGAATATACTCAATGACTCAGTCGCCACAACCCTCTGGGGTAGAGAATTCCAAAGATTCACAACCCTCTGGGTGAAGAAATGCTTCATCTCAGTCTTAAATATCCGACCCCTTATCCTGCGACTTTGCCCTTTCGTTCTCGACTCCCAGCCAGGGGAAACAACCTCTCAGCCTCTACCCTGTCAAGCCCCTCAGAATCTTATGTTTCAATGAGATCACCTCCCATTCTTCCAAACTCCAGAGTATAGGCCCATTCTACTCAAGGGCAATTAGGGATGGGCAATAAATGCTGGCCTTGCCAGCGAAGCCCACATCCCATGAACGGATAAAAAAAAGAGGGAGCAGCGAGTGGGAGGGACACACAGAGGGAGCAATGAGTATGAGAGGGAGAGACACACAGGGAACATAGGAACAGGAGTAGGCCATTCAGCCCCTCGTGCCTGCTCTGCCATTTGATAAGATCATGGCTGATCTAACTCCATATACCTGCCTTTGGCCCATATCCCTTAATACCTTTGGTTGCCAAAAAGCTATCTATCTCAGATTTAAATTTAGCAATTGAGCTAGTATCAATTGCCGTTTGCGGAAGAGAGTTCCAAACTTCTACCACCCTTTGTGTGTAGAAATGTTTTCTAATCTCGCTCCTGAAAGGTCTGGCTCTAATTTTTAGACTGTGCCCCCTACTCCTAGAATCCCCAACCAGCGGAAATAGTTTCTCTCTATCCACCCTATCCGTTCCCCTTAATATCTTATAAACTTCGATCAGATCACCCCTTAACCTTCGAAACTCTATAGAATCCAACCCCAATTTGTGTAATCTCTCCTCGTAACTTAACCCTTGAAGTCCGGGTATCATTCTAGTAAACCTACGCTGCACTCCCTCCAAGGCCAATATGTCCTTCCGAAGGTGCGGTGCCCAGAACTGCTCACAGTACTCCAGGTGCGATCTAACCAGGGTTTTGTATAGCTGCAGCATAACTTCTGCCCCCTTGTACTCTGGTCCTCTAGATATAAAGGCCAGCATTCCATTTGCCTTCTTGATTATTTTCTGCACCTGTTCATGACACTTCAATGATCTATGTACCTGAACCCCTAAGTACCTTTGGACACCCACAGTTTTTAACTTTTTACCATTTAGAAAGTACCCTGTTCTATCCTTTTTTGATCCAAAGTGGATGACCTCACATTTGTCTACATTGAATTCCATTTGCCACAGTTTTGCCCATTCTCCTAATCTATCAATATTGCTTTGTAATTTTATGTTTTCATCTACACTGCTTACAATGCCACCAATCTTTGTGTCATCAGCAATGAGTATGAGAGGGAGAGACACACAGAGGGAGCAAGCGAGTCAGAGGGAGACACATACAGAGGGAACAGTGATTAAGAGGGTGAGGGAGAGACATACAGAGGGAGCAGCGAGCACAGTGGAGATAAAGAGAGACACAGAGGGGGAGCAGCGAATGAGAGGGAGAGGCACACATAGGAGCAGCGAGCAAGAGGGAGAGGCACACATAGGAGCAGCGAGCAAGAGGGAGAGGCACACATAGGAGCAGCGAGCAAGTGGGAGAGATACACGCAGGCAGCAGAAGAGATTCATTAAAATTATACCAGGGAGCTTTTCATTAGAACAAAGACTAAGAACAGATCTAATTAAGGTGTTCAAAATTATGAAAGTTTTTGATAATGTAAATCAGAAAAAAATAGTACCATTGTTCCACGTACTGAACACCAGGGATTAAAACAGCATCATATTAAAATAGAGAACTCTATGGAACATAGTGCTGGCTGTGCAGGTGACCAAAACTAGCTTCACATTGGCTAACAGAATTTGAAGACTGACTTTTCAATGATTCAGGAGTTATGAAAACACCCACCAGTTTATATGGTGTCTCTGAATTTTGAGCCTCGATTTCAGTTGTCTTTGAAAGCATTCTCAGAAATACCGATATCTGCGTACAGAATCCCAGTTTCTCTGTACCCGGAGGCCCTTTTCCTACACCAGTAAATTCCACTGTGTAACCGTATTTATTCCCTATATTCACAGACCTAAAAGGGAAAAGATAAGGTTCGAAACTTTAAAAAAATGCAACAACTCCTGACTTCTCACTTCTGGTTTATTGTAGTTTAACTTCCAAAAGTTAGAATAATTCATTTTTTATGAGTCATGTCTGAATGTTACCGCGTTAATCCTTGTCATCCACAAAGTGTGAGAAGCTCGTGGACTTCTGTCACCATTGGTTCAGCTGTTTCTGGTGCTAACCACCCCCACTCTGTGGCTTCCACACCCTAGCCTGATACCTGTGTCTTTCTCTAGTTTGTATCCCATCTCCCCTCATGCCCTCTCCAAGCTCATCTTGGCCAAGAGATTCATCAACTGCTCCCTTGATCCTATTCCCACTAAACTACTGACGATCCAATTTCCTTCCTGACCCCCATGTTAGCCAATATTGTTAACGGTTCCCTCTCCTCAGATACTGTCCCCCTCTCCTTCAAAACTGCCATCATCACACCCCTCCTCAGAAAATCCTGTCCTTGCAAATTACCACCTCATCTCCAACCTCCTTTTCCTCTCCAAAGTCCTTGAACACGTTGTTGCCTCCCAAATCCGTGCCCATCTTTCCCGCAACTCCATGTTTGAATCCCTTCAATCGGGTTTCCACCCCTGACACAGCACTGAAACGGTCCTTATCAAAGTCACAAATGACATCCTATGTGACTGACCATGGCAATCTATCCCTCCTCATCCTTCTTGAGCCGTCTGCAGCCTTTGACATGGTTGACCACACCATCCTCCTCCAGTGCCTCTCCTCCGTCGTCCAGCTGGGTGGGACTGCCCTCACCTGGTTCCATTCTTATTTATCCAGTCATAGCCAGAGAATCACCTGCAATGGCTTCTCTTCCCGCTCCCACACTTCTTCAACTCCCTTGAGTCCCCCTCCTATTTCTCATCTACATGCTGCCCCTCGGCGACATCATTCGAAAACACATCAGATTCCACATGTACGCTGACGACACCCAGCTCTACCTCACAACCACCTTCCTCGATCCCTCCACGGCCTCTGATTTGTCCCACATCCAGTATTGGACCAGCAAAACTTCTTCCAGTTAAACATTAGGAAGACCAAAGCCATTGTCTTTGGTTCCTGCCACAAACTCCATTCCCTCACCATAGATTCCATCCCTCTCCCTGGCCACTGTCTCAAGTTAAGCCAATCTGTTGGCAAACACAATATTCTATTTGACCCTGAGTTAAGCTTCTGACCACATTTCCACTCCATCACCAAGACCGCCTACTTCCACCTCCGTAACATCACCTGTCTCCACCCCTGCCTCAAGTCACCTGCTGCTGAAACCCTCATCCATGCTTTTGTTACCTCCAGGCTCGACTATTCCAATGCTCTCCTGACGGCCTCCCAGCTTCCACCCTCCGTAAACTTCAGTTCATCCAAAACTCTGCGACCCGTATCCTAACTCGCACCAAGTCCCATTTACCCATTACCCCTGTGCTCGCTGACCTACATTGGCTCACAGCCCAGCAACAACCCTATTTTAAAATTCTCATTGGCTGGGGCCAATTTACTCACGGGGAGGTTTGCTGGTGCTGTGGGGGAGGGAGTGCTGTGGGGGAGGGTTTAAACTAATTTGGCAGGGGGATGGGCACGTTGATGTAGCATTGGAAAGGAGAAACAAGGGACACAAAGGATCGGGAGAGAAAAATAGCACTAGAGCAAATAGTAGTACGGTATTAGGTGGAATCCGACTAAGAGAGAGTACAAGAAAGTCTAAGATAGGTTTACAGTTCATGTGTGTAAACGCACAAAGTGTGGTAAACAAGGTCGGTGAGCGGCAGGCACAAATAGCCACATGGGAATATGATGTCGTGGTGATAACGGAGGCCTGGCTCAAAAAATGGCAGGAGTGGAGACTAAATATTCCTGGATACAAGGTGTTCAGGAACGATAGGGAAGGAAAGAAAGGAGAGGGTGTGGCATTACTGATTAAGGAGAATATCACAGTGTAGCAGAGAGAGGGTGTCCTGGAGGGGTCAAGTACAGAATCTAGTTGGTTAGAGTTAAGAAATAAAAAAGGTGCCATTACACTACTGGGTGTATTCCATAGGCCACCAACTAGTGGGAAGGATATAGAGGAGCAAATTTGCAGGGAAATTACAGAGAGGTGCAAAAGCTATATAGTGGTAATGGGGGACTTCAACCATCCTCATATAGACTGGAATAACAATAATAATATACAGGGCAAAGAGGGGGAGGAATTTTTGAAATGTGTTCAGGATAACTTTCTTAACTTAGTCTTCTACAGACAGGTTAACAGTAAATGGGTAGTAAGAGGAGGGATGGGGCCGATTAGGGACCATAAAGGAGATCTACTCAAGGAGGCAGAGGGCATGGCCGAGGTACTAAATGAATACTTTGCATCTGTCTTTACCAAGGAAGAAGATGATGCCAAAGTCTCAGTAAATGAAGGTATAGGTGAGATACTGGATGGGCTAAAAATTGATAAAGAGGAGGTAGGAAAAAGGCTGGCTGTACTTAAAGTAGATAAGTCACCCAGACCGGATGGGATGCATCCTTGGTTGCTGAGGGAAGTAAAGGGTGGAAATTGCGGAGCTACTGGCCATAATCTTCCAAACATCCGTAGGTACAGGGGTGGTGCCAGAGGACTGGAGAATTGCAAATGTTACACCCTTGTTCAAAAAAGGGTGTAAGGATAAACCCAGCAACTACAGGCCAGTCAATTTAACCTCAGTGGTGGGGAAACTTTTAGAAACGATAATCCGGGACAGAATGGGTTAATCCCGAAGATGAGGGGGCAGACATATGAGGAGAGGTTGAGTAGATTGGGACTCTACTCATTGGAGTTCAGAAGAATGAGGGGCGATCTTATTGAAACATATAAGATTGTGAAGGGGCTTGATCGGGTGGATGCGGTAAGGATGTTCCCAAGGATGGGTGAAACTAGAACTAGGGGGCATAATCTTAGAATAAGGGGCTGCTCTTTCAAAACTGAGATGAGGAGAAACTTCTTCACTCAGAGGGTAGTAGGTCTGTGGAATTTGCTGCCCCAGGAAGCTGTGGAAGCTACATCATTAAATAAATTTAAAACAGAAATAGACAGTTTCCTAGAAGTAAAGGGAATTAGGGGTTACGGGGAGCGGGCAGGAAATTGGACATGAATTTAGATTTGAGGTTAGGATCAGATCAGCCATGATCTTATTGAATGGCGGAGCAGGCTCGAGGGGCCGATTGGCCTACTCCTGCTCCTATTTCTTATGTTCTTAGAATTAACAGTCACTTTTTATTTTATTCGTTCATGGGATGTGGGTGTCGCTGGCGAGGCCAGCATTTACTGCCCATCCCTCATTGCCCTTGAGAAGGTGGTGGTGAGCCGCCTTCTTGAACCGCTGCAGTCCGTGTGGTGAAGGTTCTCCCATAGTCTGTTAGGAAGGGAGTTCCAGGATTTTGACCCAGCGACGATGAAGGAACGGCGATATATTTCCAAGTCGGGATGGTGTGTGACTTGGAAGGGAACGTGCAGGTGGTGTTGTTCCCATGTGCCTGCTGTCCTTGTCCTTCTAGGTGGTAGAGGTCGCGGGTTTGGGAGATGCTGTTGAAGAAGCCTTGGCGAGTTGCTGCATGCATCCTGTGGATGGTACACACTGCAGCCACTGCGCGCCGGTGGTGAAGGGAGTGAATGTTTAGGGTGGTGGATGGGGTGCCAATCAAGCGGGCAGCTTTGTCCTGGATGGTGTCAAACTTCTTGAGTGTTTTGGAGCTGCACTCATCCAAGCAAGTGGAGAGTATTCCATCACACTCCTGACTTGTGCCTTGTCGATGGTAGAAAGGTTTGGGGAGTCAGGAGGTGAGTCACTCACTGCAGAATACCCAGCCTCTGACCTGCTCTTGTCGTCACAGTATTTATATTTTTTTATTATTATTCGTTCATGGGATATGGGCGTTGCTGGCGAGGCCGGCATTTATTGCCCATCCCTAGTTGCCCTTGAGAAGGTGGTGGTGAGCCGCCTTCTTCAACCGCTGCAGTCCGTGTGGTGATGGTTCTCCCACAGTGCTGTTTGGAAGGGTGTTTCAGGATTCTGACCAAGCGACGATGAAGGAACAGCGATATATTTCCAAGTCGGGATGGTGTGTGACTTGGAGGGGAACGTGCAGGTGGTGTTGTTCCCATGTGCCTGCTGCTCTTGTCCTTCCAGGGGGAAGAGGTCACGGATTTGGGAGGTTGGTCCAGTTAAGTTTCTGGTCAACGGTGACCCCCAGGATGTTGATGGTGGGGGATTTGGTGATGGTAATGCCGTTGAATGTAAAGGGGAGGTAGTTAGACTCTCTCTTGTCGGAGATGGTCATTGCCTGGCACTTGTCTGGTGCGAATGTTACTTGCCACTTATCAGCTCAAGTCTGGATGTTGTCCAGGTCTTGCTGCATGCGGGCTCGGACTGCTTCATTATTTGAGGGGTTGCGAATGGAACTGAACACTGTGCAATCATCAGTGAACATCCCCATTTCTGACCTTATGATGGAGGGAAGGTGATTGATGAAGCAGCTGAAGATAGTTGGGCTTGGGACACTGCCCTGACGAACTCCTGCAGCAATACCCTGGGGCTGAGATGATTGGCCTCCAACAACCACTACCATCTTCCTTTGTGCTCGGTATGACTCCAGCAACTGGAGAGTTTTCCCCCTGATTCCCATTGACTTCAATTTTACTAGGGCTCCTTGGTGCCACACTCGGTCAAATGCTGCCTTGATGTCAAGGGCAGTCACTCTCACCTCACCTCTGGAATTCAGCACTTTTGTCCATGTTTGAACCAAGGCTGTAACGAGGTCTGGGGCCGAGTGGTCCTGGCGGAACCCAAACTGAGCATTGATGAGCAGGTTATTGGTGAGTAAGTGCCACTTGATAGCACTGTCGACAACACCTTCCATCACTTTGCTGATGATTGAGAGTAGACTGATGGGGCGGTAATTGGCCGGATTGGATTTGTCCTGCTTTTTGTGGACAGGACATACCTGGGCAATTTTCCACATTGTCGGGTAGATGCCAGTGTTGTAGCTGTCCTGGAACAGCTTGGCTAGAGGCGCAGCTAGTTCTGGAGCACAAGTCTTCAGCACTACAGCTGGGATGTTGTCGGGGCCCATAGCCTTTGCTGTATCCAGCGCACTCAGCCGTTTCTTGATCTCACGTGGAGTGAATCATATTGGCTGAAGATGGGCTTCTGTGATGGTGGGGATATCGGGAGGAGGCCGAGATGGATCATCCACTCGGCATTTCTGGCTGAAGATGGTTGCAAACGCTTCAGCCTTGTCTTTTGCACTCACGTGCTGGACTCCGCCATCATTGAGGATGGAGATATTTGCAGAGCCTCCTCCTCCCGTTAGTTGTTTAATTGTCCACCACCATTCACGACTGGATGTGGCAGGACTGCAGAGCTTTGATCTGATCCGTTGGTTGTGGAATTGCTTAGCTCTGTCTATTGCATGTTGCTTCCGCTGTTTAGCATGCATGTAGTCCTGTGTTGTAGCTTCACCAGATTGGCACATCATTTTTAGGTACACCTGGTGTTGCTCCTGGCATGCTCTTCTACACTCCTCATTGAACCAGGGTTGATCCCCTGGCTTGTTGGTAATGGTAGAGTGAGGAATATGCCGGGCCATGAGGTTATAAATTGTGCTAGAATACAATTCTGCTACTGCCCCACAGTGCCTCATGGATGCCCAGTTTCGAGGTGCTAGATCTGTTCTGAATCTATCCAATTTAGCACGGTGGTAGTGCCACACAACACGTTGGATGGTATCCTCAGTGCGAAGATGGGACTTCGTCTCCACGAGGACTGTGCGGTGTTCACTCCTACCAATACTATCATGGACAGATGCATTCGCGACAGGTAGATTGGTGAGGACGAGGTCAAGTCAGATTTTCCCTCGTGTTGGTTCGCTCACCACCTGGCAACTATGTCCTTCAGGACTTGGCCAGCTCGGTCAGTAGTGGTGCTACCGAGCCACTCTTGGTGATGGACATTGAAGTCCCTCACCCAGAGTACATTCTGTGCCCTTGCTACCCTCAGTGCTTCCTCCAAGTGGTGTTCAACATGGAGGAGGATCGATTCATCAGCTGAGGGAGGACGGTAGGTGGTAATCAGTAGGAGGTTTCCTTGCCCATGTTTGACCTGATGCCATGGGATCCAGAGTCAATGTTGAGGACTCCCAGGGCCACTCCCTCCTGACTGTATATCACTGTACTGCCACCTCTGATCAGTCTGTCCTGCCGATGGGACAGGACATACCCAGGGATGGTGATGAAAGAGTCTGGGACGTTGGCTGAAAGGTATGATTCTGTGAGTATGGCTATGTCAGGCTGTTCCTTGACTAGTCTGTGGGACAGCTCTCCCAATTTTGGCACAAGTCCCCAGATGTTAGCGAGGAGGACTTTGCAGGGTCGACTGGGC
Organism: Heptranchias perlo; assembly: GCF_035084215.1. Lineage (NCBI taxonomy): Eukaryota > Metazoa > Chordata > Chondrichthyes > Hexanchiformes > Hexanchidae > Heptranchias > Heptranchias perlo. Next base: position 200,380 of record NW_027139398.1, read on the forward strand.
TTGGTTTGCCGTTGTCGTGTCGGGTGGTCCATCCGGTTTTATTCTTATTATGACTTTTTTAAGCGAGATTTTTCAACTGAGTGGCTTGTTAGGCCATTTCAGAGGGCATTTAAGAATCAACCACATTGCTGTGGGTCTGGAGTCACATAGAGGCCAGACCGGGTAAGGACGGCAGGTTTCCTTTCCTAAAGGACATTAGTGAACCAGATGGGTTTTTACGACAATCCGGTAGTTTCATGGCCACCATTACTGATACTAGTATTTTAATTCCAGATTTTATTTAATTAATTGAATTTAAATTCCCCAGCTGCCGTGGCAGGATTTGAACTCATGACTCCGGATTATTCGTCCAGGCCTCTGGATTACTAGTCCAGTAACATAACCACTATGCTACCGTACCCACTTGAACAAGTGTGGATTGATTCGGGAAAGCCAGCACGGATTTGTTAAAAGCAAATCGTGTTTAACTAACCTGATAGAGTTTTTTGATGAGCTAAGAGAGTGGATCGATGAAGGTAATGCAGTTGATGTGATGTATGTGGACTTTCAAAAGGTGTTTGATAAAGTGCCATATGGTCGGCTTGTCATCAAGATTGCGGCCCATGGAATAAAGGGGGCAGTCGCAACATGGATACAGAATTGGCTAAGTGACAGGAAACAGAGAGTAGTGGTGAACGGTCGTTTTTCGGACTGGAGGGAGGTGTACAGTGGTGTTCCCCAGGGGTCGGTGCTGGGACCACTGCTTTTCTTGATATATATTAATGACTTGGACTTGGGTGTACAGGGCACAAATTCAAAATTTGCAGATGACACAAGACTTGGAAGGGTAGTAAACAGTGAGGAGGATAATGATAGACTTCAAGAGGATATAGACAGGCTGATGGAATGGGCGGACACGTGGCAGATGGAATTTAACACAGAAAAATGTGAAGTGATACATTTCGGTAGGAAGAACAAGGAGAGGCAATATAAACTAGAGGGCACAATTCTAAAAGGGGTAGAGGAACAGAGAGACCTGGGGGTATATGTGCACAAATCGTTGAAGGTGGCAGGGCAGGTTGAGAAAGCAGTTAAAAAAGCATATGGGATCCTGGGCTTTATAAATAGAGGCATAGAGTACAAAAGTATGGAAGTCATGATGAACCTTTATAAAACACTGGTTCGGCCACAACTGGTGCACTGTGTCCAGTTCTGGGCACCGCACTTTAGGAAAGATGTGAAGGCCTTAGAGAGGGTGCAGAAGAGATTTACTAGAATGATTCCAGGGATGAGGGACTTTAGTTATGTGGATAGACTGGAGAAGTTGGGTTTGTTCTCCTTGGAACAGAGATGGTTGAGAGGAGATTTGATAGAGGTGTCCAAAATCATGAAGGGTCTGGACAGAGTAGATAGAGAGAAACTGTTCCCATTGGCTGAAGTGTTAAAAAACCAGAGGAAATAGATTTAAGGTGATTGGCAATAGAACCAAAGGTGACATGAGGAAAAACTCTTTTACACAGCGAGTGGTTCTGATCTGGAATGCACTGCCCAAGGGGGTGGTGGAGGCAGATTCAATCATGGCCTTCAAAAGGGAACAGGATAAGTACTTGAAAGGAAAACATTTGCAGGGTTACGGGGATAGGGCGGGGGAGTGGGACTCGCCGGATTGCTCTTGTAGAGAGCCAATAAGGACTCGATGGGCCGAATGGCCTCCTTCCGTGCTGTAACCTATGATTCTATATATCCCCAAGTCTCTCTTTTCTCTACCCCCTTTAAAATTGTACCATTTTGTTTATATTGCCTCTCCTAAAGTCCCTCATCCTTTGTACCATTCTAGTAAATCTCTTCTGCACCCTCTCTAAGGCCTTGACATCCTTCTTAAAGTGTGGTGCCCAGAATTGGACACAATACCCCAGGCTGAGACCTAACCAGTGTTTTATAAAGATTTAGCATAACTTCCTTGCTTTTGTACGCTATGCCACTATTTATAAAGCCAAAGATCCCATATGGTTTTTGAACAGCTTTATCAACTTGTCCCCACTACTCTCTGCTTTCTGTCTCTTAGCCAATTTCGTGTCCACGCTGCCACTACCCCATTAGTCCCATGGGCTTCAATTTTGCTGACAAGTCTATTATGTTTATCAAATGCCTTCTGAAAGTCCATATACACATCAACTGCACAAAGAGAGAAAGACTTGCATTTATACAGCACCTTTCATGACCTCAGGACATCCCAAAGCGCTTTACAACCAATGAAGTACTTTTGAAGTGTAGTCACTGTTGTATTGTAGGAAACATGGCAGCCAATTTGCGTACTGCAAGATCCCACAAACAGCAATATGATAATGACCAAATAATCTGTTTTAGTGATGTTGGTTGAGAGATAAATATTGGCCAGGACATCGGGGAGAATTCCCCTGCTCTTCTTTGAATAGTGCCATGGAATCTTTTACGTCCACCTGAGAGGGCAGACGGGGCCATTGGTTTGACGTCTCATCCAAAAGACGGCACCTCAGACAGTGCAGCGCTCCCTCAGTAGTGCACTAGAGTGTCAGCCTACGTTATATGCTCAAGTCACTCAGAGGCGAGAGTTCTACCAACATCAATGAACTTAAATCAAGTTTGTCAGACACAATTTGCCTTTAACAAATCCGTGCTGACTTTCTTTGATTTAACCCATGTTCTTCCAAGTGACAATTAATTTTGTCCCGGATTATTGTCTCTAAAAGTTTCCCCACCACCGACGTTAGACTGACTGGCCTAATTGACGAGTTTATCCCTCTCCCCCTTTTTGAACAGGGGTGTAACATTTGCAATCCCCCAGTCCTCCGGCACCGTCCTCATATCTAAAGAAGTTTGAAAGATTGTGGCCAGAGTCTCTGCAATTTCCACCCTTACTTCCCTCAATAACCTAGGATGCATCCCTTCTGGATTGGGTGACTTTTCTACTTTGAGTGCTGCCAGCCGTTTAAGTACCTCCACTTTATTTTTATCCTATTCATATGAACATATGAATTAAGAGCAGGAGTAGGCCATTCGGCCCCTCGAGCCTGCTCTGCCATTTGATAAGATCAAGGCTGATCTGATTGTGACCTCAACCCTACTTTCCTGTCTATTTACTATAACCTTTGACTCCCTTGTTGATCAGGAATCTATCTAACTCAGCCTTAAAAATATTCACTGACCCTGCCTCCACCGCTCTCTGGGGAAGGGAGTTCCACAGACTCACCACCCTCAGAGAAAAAAATTCTCCTCATCTCCGTCTTAAATGGGAGACCCCTTATTTTTAAACAGTGGCCCCGAGTTCTAGTCACTCCCACAAGGGGAAACATCCTCTCAGCATCTACCCCTTCTCGTCTCCTCAGGATCTGATATGTTTCAATAAGATCATCTCTCATTCTTCTAAACTCCAGTGTGTACAGGCCCAACTTGTCCAACCTTTCCTCATAAGAAAACCCCCTCATCCCAGGAATCAGTCGAGTGAACCTTCTCTGAACCATCTCTAAAGCAATTATGTCTGTTCTTAAATAAGGAGATCAAAACTGCACACAGTATTCTAGATGTGGTCTCACCAATGCCCTGTACAACTGGAGCAAAACATCTCGACTTTTATATTCCATTCCCCTTGCAGTAAATGGCAACATTCCATTTGCCTTCCTAATCACTTGCTGTACCTGCATACTAACTTTTTGTGATTCATGTACTAGGACACCCAGATCCCTCTGTACCTCAGAGTTCTGCAATCTCTCTCCATTTAAATAATATACTGTTTTTCTATTCCTCCTGCCAAAGTGGACAAGTTTACATTTTCCCACATTATACTCCATCTGCCAAATTTTTGCCCACTCACATAATCAATCTATATCCTTTTGCAGACTCCTTATGTCCTCTTCACAACTTACTTTCCTACCTACCTTTGTGTCATCAGCAAATTTAGCAACCATACATTCGGTCCCTTCATCCAAGTCATAATAAAAATAAAACCGGACGGACCACCCGGCATCGGACCACTAGGCACCGGACACGACAAAGGCAAACCAAGCCCAGTCGATCCTGCAAAGTTCTCCTCACGAACATGTGGGGACTTGTGCCAAAATTGGAAGAGCTGTCCCACAGACCAGTCAAGCAACAGCCTGACATAGCCATACTCACAGAATCATATCTTTCAGCCAACGTCCCAGACTCTTCCATCACCATCCCTGGGTATGGCCTGTCCAACGGCAGGACAGACCCACCAGAGGTGACGGTACAGTGATATACAGTCAGGAGGGAGCGGCCCTGGGAGTCCTCAACATTGACTCTGGATCCCATGAAATCTCATGGCATCAGGTCAAACGTGGGCAAGGAAACCTGCTGATTACCACCTACCGTCCTCCCTCAGCTGATGAATCAGTCCTCCTCCATGTTGAGCACCACTTGGAGGAAGCACCGAGGGTAGCAAGGGCACAGAATGGACTCTGGGTGAGGGACTTCAATGTCCATCACCAAGAGTGGCTCGGTAGCACCTCGACTGACCGAGTTGGCCGAGTCCTGAAGGACATAGTTGCCCAGACTGGGCCTGCGGCAGGTGGTGAGCGAACCAACATGAGGGAAAAACTTACTTGACCTCATCCTCACCAATCTACCTGTCGCAAATGCATCTGTCCATGACAGTATTGGTAGGAGTGACCACCGCACAGTCTTCGTGGAGATGAAGTCCCGTCTTCGCACTGAGGACACCATCCAACATGTTGTGTGGCACTACCACCATGCTAAATTGGACAGATTCAGAACAGATCTAGCAGCTCAAAACTGGGCATCCATGAGGTGCTGTGGGCCATCAGCAGCAGCAGAATTGTATTCTAGCACAATCTGTAACCTCATGGCCCGGCATATTCCTCACTCTACCATTACCAACAAGCCAGGGGATCAACCCTGGTTCAATGAGGAGTGTAGAAGAGCATGCTGGGAGCACCAGGCGCACCTAAAAATGATGTGCCAACCTGGTGAAGCTACAACTCAGGACTACATGCATGCTAAACAGCGGAAGCAACATGCTATAGACAGAGCTAAGCAATTCCACAACCAACGGATCAGATCAAAGCTCTGCAGTCCTGCCACATCCAGTCGTGAATGGTGGTGGACAATTAAACAACTAACGGGAGGAGGAGGCTCTGCAAATATCCCCATCCTCAATGATGGTGGAGTCCAGCACGTGAGTGCAAAAGACAAGGCTGAAGCGTTTGCAACCATCTTCAGCCAGAAGTGCCGAGTGGATGATCCATCTCGGCCTCCTCCCGATATCCCCACCATCACAGAAGCCAGTCTTCAGCCAATTCGATTCACTCCACGTGAGATCAAGAAACGCCATACAGCAAAGACTATGGATACAGCAAAGGCTATGGGCCCCGACAACATCCCGGCTGTAATGCTGAAGACTTGTGCTCCAGAACTAGCTGCGCCTCTAGCCAAGCTGTTCCAGGACAGCTACAACACTGGCATCTACCCGACAATGTGGAAAATTGCCCAGGTATGTCCGGTCTACAAAAAGTAGGACAAATCCAATCCGGCCAATTACCGCCCCATCAGTCTACTCTCAATCATCAGCAAAGTGATGGAAGGTGTCGTCGACAGTGCTATCAAGAGGCACTTACTCACCAATAACCTGCTCATCAATGCTCAGTTTGGGATCCGCCAGGACCACTCGGCTCAAGACCTCATTACAGCCTTGGTCCAAACATGGACAAAAGAGCTGAATTCCAGGGCTGAGGTGAGAGTGACTGCCCTTGACATCAAGGCAGCATTTGACCGAGTGTGGCACCAAGGAGCCTGAGTAAAATTGAAGTCAATGGGAACCAGGGGGAAAACTCTCCAGTGGCTGGAGTCATACCGAGCACAAAGGAAGATGGTAGTGGTTGTTGGAGGCCAATCATCTCAGCCCCAGGGCATTGCTGCAGGAGTTCCTCAGGGCAGTGTCCTAGGCCCAACCATCTTCAGCTGCTTCATCAATGACCTTCCCTCCATCATAAGATCAGAAATGGTGATGCTCGCTGATGATTGCACAGTGTTCAGTTCCATTCGCAACCCCTCAAATAATGAAGCAGTCCGTGCCCGCATGCAGCAACACCTGGACAACATCCAGGCTTGGGCTCATAAGTGGCAAGTAACATTCGCGCCAGACAAGTGCCAGGCAATGACCATCTCCAACAAGAGAGAGTCTAACCACCTCCCCTTGACATTCAACGGCATTACCATCGTCGAATACCCCACCATCAACATCCTGGGGGTCACCATTGACCAGAAACTTAACTGGACCAGCCATATAAATACTGTGGCCACAAGAGGTCAGAAGCTGGGTATTCTGCGGCGAGTGACTCAACACTTGACTCCCCAAAGCCTTTCTATCATCTACAAGGCACAAGTCAAGAGTGTGGGAACCTGAGCAGGGAGTCAGAGGAATGCGTGTCAGGAAGGGACAGAAGGTATGGAGTAAAAGGTAAAGTGTTAAAAAAGGAAAAAGCAGGAACTAAGTGTCACAAAACATATTTGAAAGTTCTTTATCTGAATGCACGTAGCATTCGTAACAAAATGGATGAGTTAACGGCACAAATAACTATGTATGGGTATGATCTTGTGGCCATTACAGAAACATGGCTACAGGGTGACAACGACTGGGAATTAAATATGCCAGGGTATTTAACAATCAGGAAGGACAGGCAGGAAGGAAGGGGAGGTGGGGTGGCTATGTTAATAAAGGAAGGAATCACTAATACAGAGAAATTATATTGGGACAAAAGATAAGGACAATGAAACAGTTTGGGTAGAGATAAGGAATAATAAGGGGAAAAAAACACTAGTGGGCGTAGTATGTAGGCCTCCTAATAGTTGCAACTCTGCTGGAAGAAGTATTAATCAGGAAATAGTCGGGGCATGTAATAAGGGAACAGCCATAATTATGGGGGATTTTTACTATCATATTAACTGGACATATCAAATTGGGCAGGGCAGCCTTGAGGAAGAGTTTATTGAGTGTATTAGGGATGGATTTCTTGAGCAGTATGTAACTGATCCTACAAGGGGGCAAGCAACCTTGGACCTGGTCTTGTGTAATGAGCCAGGATTAAATAATAATGTCCTAGTTAAGGATCCCCTTGGAATGAGCGACCATAACATGGTTACATTCCATATCCAATTAGAGGATGAGAAGGTTGGTTCTCAAACAAGCGTACTGAGCTTGAATAAAGGAGCCTACAATGGTATGAGAGCGGAATTGATTAAAGTGGACTGGGAAAATAGATTAAAGGGTAAGACGGTACATGAGCAGTGGTGTTCATTTAAGGAGTTATTTTACAACTTTCAAAAAAAATATATTCCACTGAGGAAAAAAGGGTGTAAAAGAAATGACAGCCATCCGTGGCTAAGTAAAGAAATTAAGGATAGTATTCGATTAAAAACAAGGACATATAAGATAGCCAAACTTAGTGGGAGGATAGAAGATTGGGAAGTCTTCAAACGACAGCAAAAAGTAACTAAAGGATTGATTAAGAAAGGGATGATAGATTATGAAAATAAATTAGCAAAAAATATAAAAACAGATAGCAAGAGTTTCTACAGTTATATAAAAAGAAAAAGGGTGGCTAAGGCAAACGTAGGTCCCTTAGAGGATGAGACCGGGAAATTAATGGTGGGAAACATGGAAATGGCAAAAATGCTGAACAAATATTTTGTTTCAGTCTTTACGGTAGAGGACACTAAGAATATCCCAACACTGGACAAACAGGGGACTCTCGGGGGGGAGGAGCTAAAAACGATTAAAATCACTAAGGAATTGGTACTCAGTAAATTAATGGGACTCAAGGCGGATAAATCCCCTGGACCTGATGGCTAACATCCTAGGGTCTGGAGGGAAGTTGCAGTAGGGATTGTGGATGCTTTGATAATAATTTTCCAAAATTCCCTGGACTCAGGAGAGGTCCCGGCAGATTGGAAAACTGCTAATGTAACACCCTTATTTAAATAGGGTAGTGGGCAGAAGGCTGGAAATTATAGACCAGTTAGCTTAACATCTGTGGTGGGTAAAATTTTGGAGTCTATTATTAAGGAGACAGTAACGGAACATTTAGATAAGCATAATTTAATAGGACAAAGTCAGCATGGCTTTACGAAGGGGAAGTCATGTCTGACAAATTTGCTTGAGTTCTTTGAGGACATAACGTACAGGGTGGATAAAGGGGAACCAGTGGACATAGTGTATTTAGACTTCCAGAAGGCATTCGACAAGGTGCCACATAAAAGATTATTGCTCAAGATAAAGAATCACTGGATTGGGGGTAATATTCTGGCATGGGTGGGGGATTGGTTATCTAACAGGAAGCAGAGAGTTGGGATAAATGGTTCATTCTCGGACTGGCAACCAGTAGCCAGTGGTGTTCCGCAGGGGTTGGTGCTGGGTCCCCAACTCTTTACAATCTATATTAACGATTTGGAGGAGGGGACAGAGTGTAACATATCAAAGTTTGCAGATGATACAAAGATGGGAGGGAAAGTAGAGAGTGAGGAGGACATAAAAAACCTGCAGGGGGATATAGACAGGCTGGGTGAATGGGCGGAGATTTGGCAGACGCAATACAATATTGGAAAATGTGAGGTTATGCACTTTGGCAGGAAAAATCAGAGAGCAAGTTATTATCTTAATGGCGAGAAACTGGAAAGTACTGCAGTACAAAGGGATCTGGGGGTCCTAGTGCAAGAAAATCAAAAAGTTGGTATGCAGGTGCAGCAGGGGATCAAGAAGGCCAACGGAATGTTGGCTTTTATTGCCAGGGGGATAGAATATAAAAACAGGGAGGTATTGCTGCAGTTATATAAGGTATTGGTGAGACCGCACCTGGAATACTGCATACAGTTTTGGTGTCCATACTTAAGAAAAGACATACTTGCTCTCGAGGCAGTACAAAGAAGGTTCACTCGGCTGATCCCCGGGATGAGGGGGCGGACATATGAGGAGAGGTTGAGTAGATTGGGACTCTACTCATTGGAGTTCAGAAGAATGAGACGCGATCTTATTGAAACATATAAGATTGTGAAGGGTCTTGATCGGGTGGATGCGGTAAGGATGTTCCCAAGGATGGGTGAAACTGGAACTAGGGGGCATAATCTTAGAATAAGGGGCTGCTCTTTCAAAACTGAGATGAGGAGAAACTTCTTCACTCAGAGGGTAGTAGGTCTGTGGAATTGGCTGCCCCAGGAAGCTGTGGAAGCTACATCATTAAATAAATTTAAAACAGAAATAGACAGTTTCCAAGAAGTAAAGGGAATTAGGGGTTACGGGGAGCGGGCAGGAAATTGGACATGAAGCTGAGTTCGGATCGGTCAATGCCCTGTGGGTGGCGGAGCGGGCCCAGGGGCTGAGTGGCTGGGTCCTGCTCCAACTTCTTGTGTTCTTTAGATTTGAGGTTAGGATCAGATCAGCCATGATCTTATTGAATGGCGGAGCAGGCTCGAGGGGCCGATTGGCCTACTCCTGCTCCTATTTCTTATGTTCTAATGTGATGGAATACTCTCCACTTGCCTGGATGAGTACAGCTCCAACAACACTCAAGAAGCTCGACACCATCCAGGACAAAGCTGCCCGCTTGATTGGCACCCCATCCACCACCTTAAACATTCACTCCCTTCACCACCGGCGCACAGTGGCTGCAGTGTGTCCCATCCACAGGATGCACTGCAGCAACTCGCCAAGGCTTCTTCGACAGCACCTCCCAAACCCGCGACCTCTACCACCTAGAAGGACAAGAGCAGCAGGTACATGGGAACAACACCACCTGCACGTTCCCCTCCAAGTCACACACCATCCCGACTTGGAAATATATCGCCGTTCCTTCATCGTCGCTGGGTCAAAATCCTGGAACTCCCTTCCTAACAGCACTGTGGGAGAACCTTCACCAAACGGACTGCAGCGGTTCAAGAAGGCGGCTCACCACCACCTTCTCAAGGGCAATTAGGGATGGGCAATAAATGCCGGCCTCGCCAGCGACGCCCACATCCCATGAACGAATAAAAAAAAAGTAATTGATATAGATTGTAAATAGTTGAGGCCGCTGCAATTTCTCTGTTACCTCCTCCTTTACTGTGACAATGGCAGCATCCTTCTCTCTGGTGAAGCAGATGAAAGATACCCATTCAGTATCTCAGTCATGCCTTCTGCCTCCACCAAAATCTCCTCGTTGGTCCCTAATCGACCCCACCCTTTCTTTGACTACCCTTTTGCTCTTCATGTGTTCATGGAGGACTTTTGCGTTTCCTTCGATGTTACCCGCTAATCTTTTCACATACATTCTCTTTGCTCCTCTTATTTCCTTTTTCAGTTCTTCCCTGCACTTTCTGTATTCTGCTTGATTCTCTACTGATTATGAATCGGACATTTATCATAAGCATTCCATTCTCTCAGGTCTAACCCGGACAGTGTCATTAAACCGCTGACAAGGGCTGTGCTGTTGTTGCCTGGCGAACAGACCTCGACCTTGCGGACGCTGAAGGCCAACTCTCCGACACCTCCTCCTACCTCCCCTTGGACCAAAGCCCCACCACCGAGTATGAAGCCAGAGTTTCCCAGACCTCATCGCCTCTGGAGATCATCCCCCCCACGGCCTCCAACTTCATCCCCCAACCCCACACAGCCCCTTTCTACCTCCTTCCCAAGATCCACAAACAGGACTGGAATTGGAGAACCATCGTTTCAGCTTGTTCTTGCCCCAAGGAACTTATTTCTCCCCTTGTCCAGTCTCTTCCAACACCCCTCGCCACTTTAACAGGTTCCAGTTTCCCGGCCCGAACCGTCTCCTTTTCATCAGGACATTCAGTCCCTCTACACCTCCATCCCTCACCAGGACATTCAGTCCCTCTACACCTCCATCCCTCACCAGGACATTCAGTCCCTCGACACCTCCATCCCCCACCAGGACATTCAGTCCCTCGACACCTCCAACCCTCACCAGGACATTCAGTCCGCCAACATCTCCATCCCACACCAGGACATTCAGTCCCTCTACACCTCCATCCCTCACCAGGACATTCAGTCCCTCGACACCTCCATCCCTCACCAGGACATTCAGTCCCTCTACACCTCCATCCCCCACCAGGACATTCAGTCCCTCGACACCTCCATCCCCCACCAGGACATTCAGTCCCTCTACACCTCCATCCCTCACCAGGACATTCAGTCCCTCGACACCTCCATCCCTCACCAGGACATTCAGTCCCTCTACACCTCCATCCCCCACCAGGACATTCAGTCCCTCTACACCTCCATCCCCCACCAGGACATTCAGTCCCTCCACACCTCCATCGCCCACCAGGACATTCAGTCCCTCTACACCTCCATCTCTCACCAGGACATTCAGTCCCTCCACACCTCCATCCCCCACCAGGACATTCAGACCCTCTACACCTCCATCCCTCACCAGGACATTCAGTCCCTCTACACCTCCATCTCTCACCAGGACATTCAGTCCCTCCACACCTCCATCGCCCACCAATGAGAATCCCTACGTGGTCAGTTTTCAGTAAAATATTAAGATGCCGACGTGGCAAAGAAGCAGAATGCAAAATGGTTAGAAAGGGTTAATTAGTTAGTAACTGAGATTGATACAAGTGGCCTGGCCCTCCTGCTGGGCCATATGTTTGCGTAGTCAGCAGGCCTGCATTGTCTTATCAATGATAGGTCTTTGATGTGAGTCAAGGACTGGTCTGAATGTCTCCATGTTTATGGCAGATCAATATAGGTAACGAGCTTAGCCAAAGTTGAAAGACATTCCAGGTTGGGAGATAAGGAACAGAAGGAACAGGGAAGAACATTCTAAGTTGGAAAGTGAGGAAGTTATCCCCTTTGATGTCTAACAGCAGCATGATCAGCACATGGACGATTTATGATTGGCCGGAAATAATGTAACCTCGCATGGCAACCTGTGCCCGGCTTATGATTGGTGTTGACCCTCGTTAAGTATGTTCCAACCCTATTCATCTGTATAAAAACGTGTGGATTTCTGTATGTTTTTGTTCTTGCTCTGCCAGCATAGAGGGACTCTATCAGGAGTCCAAATCAATGCTGCAGACTAAGAACCCTGCTATTAAAGATGTGTTGAACTTTAAAATGTATTCGACTTCAGTTATTACTGAACCAGACTGAGGGGAAAGAATCCGGATCGTCATTTGGTGGCAGCGGTGGGATCTTAACGGTCGTTCACCGAGAGTTCGCGGAGTAAGAGGCGGATTGTCTCAGACACGGAGGAAGGAAATGGCGCCCCGATGACTGAATCCTACAGGACATATGATGTGTGCCATGGAAAATGTTCGGAAATACCATGAGGAAGAAGAGACTGGCCAGCAGAAAGTTAATATCCAAGAACACTAAGCTCATTCCTATGAGATGCTGCTAGTATGCGGAGATACATGAAGAAGATACAGTGAAGAATGAGTCTCAGACAGGCTCAGTTACTTGACAACAGCACAACAGGAAAATGGTTAATGTGGTCCAGGCGAGTGAGAAATCCTTTTAAATAAGGCACTGACACATGGTCCATAGAGAAACCAACTAATTAATGAGACAGTCAGGAAACACTGGTATCAATCAAAAGGACTGAAATTAAAGTAAAGAGGGACACAGTAATTTGGATTTCCAAAATTCAGGGTTAGGTTCCCGTCAGTTAACAATAAAATTGGGAGAAACAATATTTAGAAGATATCCGCACGATGGATACAAAATTACAAGATTATGAGGGGCCCAGATAAAGTAGACAGGAAGTACCTGTTTCCCCTAGCAGAGGGTTCAAGAACTAGAGGACGTAGATTTAAGCTGATTGGCTGGAACAAAATTAAAGGGCTGTGTTACTAGACATGCTGTCACTGTGTGTCCACATAGTGTTGGACACAGCTAGAAGCACAGTGTGGGTTTAATAATACCGGTACCAATCAGGATATTAACTGTACCATGGAGGCCCTAGAGGCGGATCTAAAACCCACTCAAGTGGCATATGCCGGAGAGGGCGAATATTGTGTTACAACTAATTTGAAAACGTTTAAATATGCCAATCTAACTTGTGATATTTTAAGTCCAGAATTCTACTCCATTTCTGAAGTCCTGGTTCGGATTGGACCCGAGGAACTGGTAGAGATACACCGGCATAACCTCACCACCGTACAAGTTTCTGAGAATGTCAGAAAGGACTTAAAAGAATATCAGGACACATTTGGGTATCTGACACCCCTGTTGTCTAAATACTTGAGAGCATTGCGAATGGAGATACGCCTCTCCCAGAAGGTTTATTATAACCTACAACAGGACAATAACAACATTAAGCATGACATTGACCAAATTAAAGTCACCACCTGGTGAAATGACCTCTGGAATTTGGGACTGAATATACAGATCCATCCTTGGATTAGATTAATTTCATATGTATTAGTCGTAGTGCAGTTTGTTGTAATGTGCTTCTTGATTTTCATTGCATGTAATAAATGTAAGCAGAGGATGAAGGGTTTGGCAAAGATAGTAAAACAGAGCCTGGGTGAGAATGTCCCCATTGTCTCTGTGGTTTCAACTAAGAACACATCTTAATGGTACCGGGAGTAGCACCTGCTGGGGTAAGGTGCATGTAAAAGGGAAGACAATTATAGTTTGATAGGATTATCAGATGCTCTGCCTCTCTTCCACCCGGACTGGTGGCCAACACGAAGGGAACCTGGTTAAGATGAGGTACAGCATCTAACGGGATATTGTAGGGAGAATTTGGATTAAGGGATATAATGGGGAGGGCACCAATTCACAGGTGTAAAATGGTCTGAAAGGTACCATTCAGTCTAGTTAGGCTGGAAACAAAATATAAAGCACCATGGGATATTTGACTATGTTAGCCTTTTCAAACTAACATGAATAGGTTTAGCTGACCAAGGACATTCGCAGCTTACTTGAGAGATGTTTAGAAGGAGTCTGTTCCTGAGAACAGATAAAAGTACAAAGGCGTATTGATGAAACATGTCTGTGTTCTATTGGGACTTCTCCAGTTCAAGGGCTAGTCATATTCATTGTTATGATTCTTATAGTTTATTGCTTACTTAAATGTTGCTGCACTGCAGAACCTGCAGAACCAGTGAGCACCGTAATAATTGGTTATCATAAAATGATAAAAGGGGGGAATGAGAATCCCTACGTGGTCAGTTTTCAGTAAAATATTAAGATGCCGACGTGGCAAAGAAGCAGAATGCAAAATGGTTAGAAAGGGTTAATTAGTTAGTAACTGAGATTGATACAAGTGGCCTGGCCCTCCTGCTGGGCCATATGTTTGCGTAGTCAGCAGGCCTGCATTGTCTTATCAATGATAGGTCTTTGATGTGAGTCAAGGACTGGTCTGAATGTCTCCATGTTTATGGCAGATCAATATAGGTAACGAGCTTAGCCAAAGTTGAAAGACATTCCAGGTTGGGAGATAAGGAACAGAAGGAACAGGGAAGAACATTCTAAGTTGGAAAGTGAGGAAGTATCCCCTTTGATGTCTAACAGCAGCATGGTCAGCACATGGACGATTTATGATTGGCCGGAAATAATGGAACCTCGCATGGCAACCTGTGCCCGGCTTATGATTGGTGTTGACCCTCGTTCAGTATGTTCCAACCCTATTCATCTGTATAAAAACGTGTGGATTTCTGTATGTTTTTGTTCTTGCTCTGCCAGCATAGAGGGACTCTATCAGGAGTCCAAATCAATGCTGCAGACTAAGAACCCTGCTATTAAAGATGTGTTGGACTTTAAAATGTATTCGACTTCAGTTATTACTGAACCAGACTGAGGGGAAAGAATCCGGATCGTCACCAGGACATTCAGTCCCTCGACACCTCCATCCCCCACCAGGACATTCAGTCCCTCTACACCTCCATCCCTCACCAGGACATTCAGTCCCCTCTACACCTCCATCCCTCACCAGGACATTCAGTCCCTCTACACCTCCATCCCTCACCAGGACATTCAGTCCCTCTACACCTCCATCCCCCACCAGGACATTCAGTCCCTCGACACCTCCATCCCCCACCAGGACATTCAGTCCCTCTACACCTCCATCCCTCACCAGGACATTCAGTCCCTCGACACCTCCATCCCCCACCAGGACATTCAGTCCCTCGACACCTCCATCCCCCACCAGGACATTCAGTCCCTCTACACCTCCATCCCTCACCAGGTCATTCAGTCCCTCTACACCTCCATCCCTCACCAGGACATTCAGTCCCTCGACACCTCCATCCCTCACCAGGACATTCAGTCCCTCTACACCTCCATCCCTCACCAGGACATTCAGTCCCTCGACACCTCCATCCCTCACCAGGACATTCAGTCCCTCGACACCTCCATCCCCCACCAGGACATTCAGTCCCTCTACACCTCCATCCCTCACCAGGACATTCAGTCCCTCTACACCTCCATCCCCCACCAGGACATTCAGTCCCTCTACACCTCCATCCCTCACCAGGACATTCAGTCCCTCTACATCTCCATCCCTCACCAGGACATTCAGTCCCTCTACACCTCCATCCCTCACCAGGACATTCAGTCCCTCGACACCTCCATCCCTCACCAGGACATTCAGTCCCTCTACACCTCCATCCCCCACCAGGACATTCAGTCCCTCTACATCTCCATCCCTCACCAGGACATTCAGTCCCTCTACACCTCCATCCCTCACCAGGACATTCAGTCCCTCGACACCTCCATCCCTCACCAGGACATTCAGTCCCTCTACACCTCCATCCCCCACCAGGACATTCAGTCCCTCTACACCTCCATCCCTCACCAGGACATTCAGTCCCTCTACACCTCCATCCCTCACCAGGACATTCAGTCCCTCTACACCTCCATCCCCCACCAGGACATTCAGTCCCTCTACACCTCCATCCCTCACCAGGACATTCAGTCCCTCTACACCTCCATCCCCCACTAGGACATTCAGTCCCTCGACACCTCCATCCCCCACCAGGACATTCAGTCCCTCTACACCTCCATCCTCCACCAGGACATTCAGTCCCTCTACACCTCCATCCCTCACCAGTACATTCAGTCCCTCTACACCTCCATCCCCCACCAGGACATTCAGTCCCTCTACACCTCCATCCCTCACCAGGACATTCAGTCCCTCTACACCTCCATCCCCCACCAGGACATTCAGTCCCTCTGCACCTCCATCCCCCACCAGGACATTCAGTCCCTCGACAACTCCATCCCCCACCAGGACATTCAGTCCCTCTACACCTCCATCCCTCACCAGGACATTCAGTCCCTCTCCACCTCCATCCCCCACCAGGACATTCAGTCCCTCTACACCTCCATCCCTCACCAGGACATTCAGTCCCTCTCCACCTCCATCCCTCACCAGGACATTCAGTCCCTCTACACCTCCATCCCCCACCAGGACATTCATTCCCTCTACACTTCCATCCCCCACCAGGACATTCAGTCCCTCCACACCTCCATCCCTCACCAGGACATTCAGTCCCTCTACACCTCCATCCCTCACCAGGACATTCAGTCCCTCTACACCTCCATCCCTCACCAGGACATTCAGTCCCCTCGACACCTCCATCCCCCACCAGGACATTCAGTCCCTCTACACCTCCATTCCCCACCAGGACATACAGTCCCTCTTCACCTCCATCCCTCACCAGGACATTCAGTCCCCTCGACACCTCCATCCCCCACCAGGACATTCAGTCCCTCAACACCTCCATCCCCCACCAGGACATACAGTCCCTCAACACCTCCATCCCCCACCAGGACATTCAGTCCCTCGACACCTCCATCCCCCACCAGGACATACAGTCCCTCTACACCTCCATCCCTCACCAGGACATTCAGTCCCTCTACACCTCCATCCCCCACCAGGACATTCAGTCCCTCTACACCTCCATCCCTCACCAGGACATTCAGTCCCTCTACACCTCCATCACCCACCAGGACATTCAGTCCCTCTACACCTCCATCCCTCACCAGGACATTCAGTCCCTCTACACCTCCATCCCCCACCAGGACATTCAGTCCCTCGACACCTCCATCCCCCACCAGGACATTCAGTCCCTCTACATCTCCATCCCCCACCAGGACATTCAGTCCCTCTACACCTCCATCCCCCACCAGGACATTCAGTCCCTCTACACCTCCATCCCCCACCAGGACATTCAGTCCCTCTACACCTCCATCCCCCACCAGGACATTCAGTCCCTCTACAACTCCATCCCTCACCAGGACATTCAGTCCCTCGACACCTCCATCCCACACCAGGACATTCAGTCCCTCTACACCTCCATCTCTCACCAGGACATTCAGTCCCTCTACACCTCCATCCCCCACCAGGACATTCAGTCCCTCGACATCTCCATCCCTCACCAGGACACTCAGTCCCTCTACACCTCCATCCCTCACCAGGACATTCAGTCCCTCTACACCTCCATCCCCCACCAGGACATTCAGTCCCTCTACACCTCCATCCCTCACCAGGACATTCAGTCCCTCCACACCTCCATCCCTCACCAGGACATTCAGTCCCTCTACACCTCCATCCCCCACCAGGACATTCAGTCCCTCGACACCTCCATCCCTCACCAGGACATTCAGTCCCTCTACACCTCCATCCCCCACCAGGACATTCAGTCCCTCTACACCTCCATCCCTCACCAGGACATTCAGTCCCTCTACACCTCCATCCCCCACCAGGACATTCAGTCCCTCCACACCTCCATCCCTCACCAGGACATTCAGTCCCTCTACACCTCCATCCCTCACCAGGACATTCAGTCCCTCGACACCTCCATCCCTCACCAGGACATTCAGTCCCTCTACATCTCCATCCCTCACCAGGACATTCAGTCCCTCGACACCTCCATCCCCCACCAGGACATTCAGTCCCTCTGCACCTCCATTCCCCACCAGGACATTCAGTCCCTCTACACCTCCATCCCCCACCAGGACATTCAGTCCCTCTACACCTCCATCCCTCACCAGGACATTCAGTCCCTCTACACCTCCATCCCTCACCAGGACATTCAGTCCCTCTACACCTCCATCCCCCACCAGGACATTCAGTCCCTCCACACCTCCATCCCCCACCAGGACATTCAGTCCCTCGACACCTCCATCCCCCACCAGGACATTCAGTCCCTCGACACCTCCATCCCTCACCAGGACATTCAGTCCCTCTACACCTCCATCCCTCACCAGGACATTCAGTCCCTCTACACCTCCATCCCTCACCAGGACATTCAGTCCCTCTACACCTCCATCCCTCACCAGGACATTCAGTCCCTCTACACCTCCATCCCCCACCAGGACATTCAGTCCCCCGACACCACCATCCCCCACCAGGACATTCAGTCCCTCTACACCTCCATCCCCCACCAGGACATTCAGTCCCTCTACACCTCCATCCCTCACCAGGACATTCAGTCCCTCGACACCTCCATCCCCCACCAGGACATTCAGTCCCTCGACACCTCCATCCCCCACCAGGACATTCAGTCCCCCGACACCTCCATCCCCCACCAGGACATTCAGTCCCTCTACACCTCCATCCCTCACCAGGACATTCAGTCCCTCTCCATCTCCATCCCTCACCAGGACATTCAGTCCCTCGACACCTCCATCCCCCACCAGGACATTCAGTCCCTCGACACCTCCATCCCCCACCAGGACATTCAGTCCCTCTACACCTCCATCCCTCACCAGGACATTCAGTCCCTCGACATCTCCATCCCCCACCAGGACATTCAGTCCCTCGACACCTCCATCCCCCACCAGGACATTCAGTCCCTCTACACCTCCATCCCTCACCAGGACATTCAGTCCCTCTACACCTCCATCCCCCACCAGGACATTCAGTCCCTCTGCACCTCCATCCCTCACCAGGACATTCAGTCCCTCTACACCTCCATCCCCCACCAGGACATTCAGTCCCTCTGCACCTCCATCCCTCACCAGGACATTCAGTCCCTCGACACCTCCATCCCCCACCAGGACATTCAGTCCCTCTACACCTCCATCCCCCACCAGGACATTCAGTCCCTCGACACCTCCATCCCTCACCAGGACATTCAGTCCCTCTACACCTCCATCCCTCACCAGGACATTCAGTCCCTCTACACCTCCATCCCTCACCAGGACATACAGTCCCTCTCCACCTCCATCCCTCACCAGGACATTCAGTCCCTCTACACCTCCATCCCTCACCAGGACATTCAGTCCCTCGACACCTCCATCCCTCACCAGGACATTCAGTCCCTCTACACCTCCATCCCTCACCAGGACATACAGTCCCTCTACACCTCCATCCCCCACCAGGACATTCAGTCCCTCTACACCTCCATCCCTCACCAGGACATTCAGTCCCTCGACACCTCCATCCCTCACAAGGACATTCAGTCCCTCTACACCTCCATCCCTCACCAGGACATTCAGTCCCTCTACACCTCCATCCCCCACCAGGACATTCAGTCCCTCGACATCTCCATCCCTCACCAGGACATTCAGTCCCTCGACACCTCCATCCCTCACCAGGACATTCAGTCCCTCTACACTTCCATCCCTCACCAGGACATTCAGTCCCTCGACATCTCCATCCCTCACCAGGACATTCAGTCCCTCGACACCTCCATCCCTCACCAGGACATTCAGTCCCTCTCCACCTCCATCCCCCACCAGGACATTCAGTCCCTCTACACCTCCATCCCTCACCAGGACATTCAGTCCCTCTACACCTCCATCCCTCACCAGGACATTCAGTCCCTCTACACCTCCATCCCTCACCAGGACATTCAGTCCCTCTACATCTCCATCCCTCACCAGGACATTCAGTCCCTCTACACCACCATCCCTCACCAGGACATTCAGTCCCTCGACACCTCCATCCCTCACCAGGACATTCAGTCCCTCGACACCTCCATCCCTCACCAGGACATTCAGTCCCTCTACACCTCCATCCCTCACCAGGACATTCAGTCCCTCTACACCTCCATCCCTCACCAGGACATTCAGTCCCTCTACACCTCCATCCCCCACCAGGACATTCAGTCCCTCTACACCTCCATCCCCCACCAGGACATTCAGTCCCTCTACACCTCCATCCCCCACCAGGACATTCAGTCCCTCTACACCTCCATCCCCCACCAGGACATTCAGTCCTTCTACACCTCCATCCCTCACCAGGACATTCAGTCCCTCGACACCTCCATCCCTCACCAGGACATTCCGTCCCTCTACACCTCCATCCCTCACCAGGACATTCAGTCCCTCTACATCTCCATCCCTCACCAGGACATTCAGTCCCTCTACACCTCCATCCCTCACCAGGACATTCAGTCCCTCGACACCTCCATCCCCCACCAGGACATTCAGTCCCTCTACACCTCCATCCCTCAACAGGACATACAGTCCCTCTACACCTCCATCCCCCAGAAGGACATTCAGTCCCTCTACACCTCCATCCCTCACCAGGACATTCAGTCCCTCTGCACCTCCATCCCTCACCAGGACATTCAGTCCCTCGACACCTCCATCCCCCACCAGGACATTCAGTCCCTCTACACCTCCATCCCTCACCAGGACATTCAGTCCCTCTGCACCTCCAATCCTCACCAGGACATTGAGTCCCTCTACACCTCCATCCCTCACCAGGACATTCAGTCCCTCGACACCTCCATCCCTCACCAGGACATTCAGTCCCTCTACACCTCCATCCCTCACCAGGACATTCAGTCCCTCTACACCTCCATCCCTCACCAGGACATTCAGTCCCTCTACACCTCCATCCCTCACCAGGACATTCAGTCCCTCTCCACCTCCATCCCTCACCAGGACATTCAGTCCCTCTACATCTCCATCCCTCACCAGGACATTCAGTCCCTCTACATCTCCATCCCTCACCAGGACATTCAGTCCCTCTACACCTCCATCCCTCACCAGGACATTCAGTCCCTCAACACCTCCATCCCCCACCAGGACATTCAGTCCCTCTACACCTCCATCTCCCACCAGGACATTCAGTCCCTCTACACCTCCATCCCCCACCAGGACATTCAGTCCCTCTACTCCTCCATCCCTCACCAGGACATTCAGTCCCTCTACACCTCCATCCCCCACCAGGACATTCAGTCCCTCTACATCTCCATCCCTCACCAGGACATTCAGTCCCTCTACACCTCCATCCCTCACCAGGACATTCAGTCCCTCTCCACCTCCATCCCTCACCAGGACATTCAGTCCCTCTACACCTCCATCCCTCACCAGGACATTCAGTCCCTCTACACCTCCATCCCCCACCAGGACATTCAGTCCCTCGACACCTCCATCCCTCACCAGGACAATCAGTCCCTCTACACCTCCATCCCCCACCAGGACATTCAGTCCCTCTACACCTCCATCCCTCACCAGGACATTCAGTCCCTCTACACCTCCATCCCTCACAAGGACATTCAGTCCCTCTACACCTCCATCCCTCACCAGGACATTCAGTCCCTCTACATCTCCATCCCTCACCAGGACATTCAGTCCCTCGACACCTCCATCCCTCACCAGGACATTCAGTCCCTCTACACCTCCATCCCTCACCAGGACATACAGTCCCTCGACACCTCCATCCCTCACCAGGACATTCAGTCCCTCTACACCTCCATCCCTCACCAGGACATTCAGTCCCTCGACACCTCCATCCCTCACCAGGACATTCAGTCCCTCTACACCTCCATCCCTCACCAGGACATACAGTCCCTCTACACCTCCATCCCCCACCAGGACATTCAGTCCCTCCACACCTCCATCCCTCACCAGGACATTCAGTCCCTCGACACCTCCATCCCTCACCAGGACATTCAGTCCCTCTACACCTCCATCCCTCACCAGGACATTCAGTCCCTCTACACCTCCATCCCCCACCAGGACATTCAGTCCCTCGACATCTCCATCCCTCACCAGGACATTCAGTCCCTCGACACCTCCATCCCTCACCAGGACATTCAGTCCCTCTACATCTCCATCCCTCACCAGGACATTCAGTCCCTCGACACCTCCATCCCTCACCAGGACATTCAGTCCCTCTACACCTCCATCCCCCACCAGGACATTCAGTCCCTCGACATCTCCATCCCTCACCAGGACATTCAGTCCCTCGACACCTCCATCCCTCACCAGGACATTCAGTCCCTCTACACCTCCATCCCCCACCAGGACATTCAGTCCCTCGACACCTCCATCCCCCACCAGGACATTCAGTCCCTCTACACCTCCATCCCTCACCAGGACATTCAGTCCCTCGACACCTCCATCCCTCACCAGGACATTCAGTCCCTCTACACCTCCATCCCTCACCAGGACATTCAGTCCCTCTACATCTCCATCCCTCACCAGGACATTCAGTCCCTCTACACCTCCATCCCCCACCAGGACATTCAGTCCCTCGACACCTCCATCCCTCACCAGGACATTCAGTCCCTCGACACCTCCATCCCTCACCAGGACATTCAGTCCCTCAACACCTCCATCCCTCACCAGGACATTCAGTCCCTCTACACCTCCATCCCTCACCAGGACATTCAGTCCCTCTACACCTCCATCCCTCACCAGGACATTCAGTCCCTCTACACCTCCATCCCCCACCAGGACATTCAGTCCCTCTACACCTCCATCCCCTCACCAGGACATTCAGTCCCTCGACACCTCCATCCCTCACCAGGACATTCAGTCCCTCTACACCTCCATCCCCCACCAGGACATTCAGTCCCTCTCCACCTCCATCCCCCACCAGGACATTCAGTCCCTCTGCACCTCCATCCCCCACCAGGACATTCAGTCCCTCTACACCTCCATCCCCCACCAGGACATTCAGTCCCTCTACACCTCCATCCCTCACCAGGACATTCAGTCCCTCTACACCTCCATCCCCCACTAGGACATTCAGTCCCTCTACACCTCCATCCCTCACCAGGACATTCAGTCCCTCTACATCTCCATCCCTCACCAGGACATTCAGTCCCTCTACACCTCCATCCCTCACCAGGACATTCAGTCCCTCGACACCTCCATCCCCCACCAGGACATTCAGTCCCTCTACACCTCCATCCCCCACCAGGACATTCAGTCCCTCTACACCTCCATCCCCCACCAGGACATTCAGTCCCTCTACACCTCCATCCCCCACCAGGACATTCAGTCCCTCTACACCTCCATCCCCCACCAGGACATTCAGTCCCTCTACACCTCCATCCCTCACCAGGACATTCAGTCCCTCGACATCTCCATCCCTCACCAGGACATTCAGTCCCTCGACACCTCCATCCCCCACCAGGACATTCAGACCCTCTACACCTCCATCCCCCACCAGGACATTCAGTCCCTCTGCACCTCCATCTCTCACCAGGACATTCAGTCCCTCTACACCTCCATCCCCCACCAGGACATTCAGTCCCTCTACACCTCCATCCCTCACCAGGACATTCAGTC
The DNA here is from genome assembly GCF_035084215.1 of Heptranchias perlo. Classification (NCBI taxonomy): domain Eukaryota; kingdom Metazoa; phylum Chordata; class Chondrichthyes; order Hexanchiformes; family Hexanchidae; genus Heptranchias; species Heptranchias perlo. Next base: position 223,862 of record NW_027139398.1, read on the forward strand.
CCTCTACATCTCCATCCCTCACCAGGACATTCAGTCCCTCTACACCTCCATCCCTCACCAGGACATTCAGTCCCTCGACACCTCCATCCCCCACCAGGACATTCAGTCCCTCTACACCTCCATCCCCCACCAGGACATTCAGTCCCTCTACACCTCCATCCCCCACCAGGACATTCAGTCCCTCTGCACCTCCATCCCCCACCAGGACATTCAGTCCCTCGACACCTCCATCCCTCACCAGGACATTCAGTCCCTCTACACCTCCATCCCTCACCAGGACATTCAGTCCCTCGACACCTCCATCCCTCACCAGGACATTCAGTCCCTCGACACCTCCATCCCCCACCAGGACATTCAGTCCCTCTACACCTCCATCCCTCACCAGGACATTCAGTCCCTCGACACCTCCATCCCCCACCAGGACATTCAGTCCCTCTACATCTCCATCCCTCACCAGGACATTCAGTCCCTCTACACCTCCATCCCTCACCAGGACATTCAGTCCCTCTACACCTCCATCCCCCACCAGGACATTCAGTCCCTCTACACCTCCATCCCCCACTAGGACATTCAGTCCCTCGACACCTCCATCCCTCACCAGGACATTCAGTCCCTCTACATCTCCATCCCTCACCAGGACATTCAGTCCCTCTACACCTCCATCCCTCACCAGGACATTCAGTCCCTCTACACCTCCATCCCCCACTAGGACATTCAGTCCCTCGACACCTCCATCCCCCACCAGGACATTCAGTCCCTCTACACCTCCATCCTCCACCAGGACATTCAGTCCCTCTACACCTCCATCCCCCACCAGGACATTCAGTCCCTCTGCACCTCCATCCCCCACCAGGACATTCAGTCCCTCGACAACTCCATCCCCCACCAGGACATTCAGTCCCTCTACACCTCCATCCCTCACCAGGACATTCAGTCCCTCTACACCTCCATCCCCCACCAGGACATTCAGTCCCTCTACACCTCCATCCCCCACCAGGACATTCAGTCCCTCCACACCTCCATCCCTCACCAGGACATTCAGTCCCTCTACACCTCCATCCCTCACCAGGACATTCAGTCCCTCCACACCTCCATCCCTCACCAGGACATTCAGTCCCCTCGACACCTCCATCCCCCACCAGGACATTCAGTCCCTCGACACCTCCATCCCCCACCAGGACATACAGTCCCTCTTCACCTCCATCCCTCACCAGGACATTCAGTCCCTCTACACCTCCATCCCCCACCAGGACATTCAGTCCCTCGACACCTCCATCCCTCACCAGGACATTCAGTCCCTCTACACCTCCATCCCCCACCAGGACATTCAGTCCCTCGACACCTCCCTCCCCCACCAGGACATTCAGTCCCTCAACACCTCCATCCCCCACCAGGACATACAGTCCCTCTACACCTCCATCCCCCACCAGGACATTCAGTCCCTCGACACCTCCATCCCCCACCAGGACATACAGTCCCTCTGCACCTCCATCCCTCACCAGGACATTCAGTCCCTCTACACCTCCATCACCCACCAGGACATTCAGTCCCTCTACACCTCCATCCCTCACCAGGACATTCAGTCCCTCTACACCTCCATCCCCCACCAGGACATTCAGTCCCTCGACACCTCCATCCCCCACCAGGACATTCAGTCCCTCTACATCTCCATCCCCCACCAGGACATTCAGTCCCTCTACACCTCCATCCCCCACCAGGACATTCAGTCCCTCTACACCTCCATCCCCCACCAGGACATTCAGTCCCTCTACATCTCCATCCCCCACCAGGACATTCAGTCCCTCGACACCTCCATCCCTCACCAGGACATTCAGTCCCTCTACACCTCCATCCCCCACCAGGACATTCAGTCCCTCGACATCTCCATCCCTCACCAGGACACTCAGTCCCTCTACACCTCCATCCCTCACCAGGACATTCAGTCCCTCTACACCTCCATCCCCCACCAGGACATTCAGTCCCTCGACACCTCCATCCCTCACCAGGACATTCAGTCCCTCTACACCTCCATCCCTCACCAGGACATTCAGTCCCTCTACACCTCCATCCCCCACCAGGACATTCAGTCCCTCTACACCTCCATCCCCCACCAGGACATTCAGTCCCTCGACACCTCCATCCCTCACCAGGACATTCAGTCCCTCTACATTTCCATCCCTCACCAGGACATTCAGTCCCTCGACACCTCCATCCCCCACCAGGACATTCAGTCCCTCTGCACCTCCATCCCCCACCAGGACATTCAGTCCCTCTACACCTCCATCCCCCACCAGGACATTCAGTCCCTCTACACCTCCATCCCTCACCAGGACATTCAGTCCCTCTACACCTCCATCCCTCACCAGGACATTCAGTCCCTCTACACCTCCATCCCCCACCAGGACATTCAGTCCCTCCACACCTCCATCCCCCACCAGGACATTCAGTCCCTCGACACCTCCATCCCCCACCAGGACATTCAGTCCCTCGACACCTCCATCCCTCACCAGGACATTCAGTCCCTCTACACCTCCATCCCTCACCAGGACATTCAGTCCCTCTACACCTCCATCCCCCAACAGGACATTCAGTCCCTCTACACCTCCATCCCTCACCAGGACATTCAGTCCCTCGACACCTCCATCCCTCACCAGGACATTCAGTCCCTCTACACCTCCATCCCTCACCAGGACATTCAGTCCCTCTACACCTCCATCCCCCACCAGGACATTCAGTCCCTCTACACCTCCATCCCTCACCAGGACATACAGTCCCTCTCCACCTCCATCCCTCACCAGGACATTCAGTCCCTCTACACCTCCATCCCTCACCAGGACATTCAGTCCCTCGACACCTCCATCCCTCACCAGGACATTCAGTCCCTCTACACCTCCATCCCTCACCAGGACATACAGTCCCTCTACACCTCCATCCCCCACCAGGACATTCAGTCCCTCTACACCTCCATCCCTCACCAGGACATTCAGTCCCTCGACACCTCCATCCCTCACAAGGACATTCAGTCCCTCTACACCTCCATCCCTCACCAGGACATTCAGTCCCTCTACACCTCCATCCCCCACCAGGACATTCAGTCCCTCGACATCTCCATCCCTCAGCAGGACATTCAGTCCCTCGACACCTCCATCCCTCACCAGGACATTCAGTCCCTCTACACCTCCATCCCTCACCAGGACATTCAGTCCCTCTACACCTCCATCCCCCACCAGGACATTCAGTCCCTCTACACCTCCATCCCCCACCAGGACATTCAGTCCCTCTACACCTCCATCCCCCACCAGGACATTCAGTCCCTCTACACCTCCATCCCCCACCAGGACATTCAGTCCCTCGACACCTCCATCCCCCACCAGGACATTCAGTCCCTCTACACCTCCATCCCTCACCAGGACATTCAGTCCCTCGACACCTCCATCCCTCACCAGGACATTCAGTCCCTCTACACCTCCATCCCTCACCAGGACATTCAGTCCCTCTACATCTCCATCCCTCACCAGGACATTCAGTCCCTCTACACCTCCATCCCCCACCAGGACATTCAGTCCCTCGACACCTCCATCCCTCACCAGGACATTCAGTCCCTCGACACCTCCATCCCTCACCAGGACATTCAGTCCCTCAACACCTCCATCCCTCACCAGGACATTCAGTCCCTCTACACCTCCATCCCTCACCAGGACATTCAGTCCCTCTACACCTCCATCCCTCACCAGGACATTCAGTCCCTCTACACCTCCATCCCCCACCAGGACATTCAGTCCCTCTACACCTCCATCCCCTCACCAGGACATTCAGTCCCTCGACACCTCCATCCCTCACCAGGACATTCAGTCCCTCTACACCTCCATCCCCCACCAGGACATTCAGTCCCTCTCCACCTCCATCCCCCACCAGGACATTCAGTCCCTCTGCACCTCCATCCCCCACCAGGACATTCAGTCCCTCTACACCTCCATCCCCCACCAGGACATTCAGTCCCTCTACACCTCCATCCCTCACCAGGACATTCAGTCCCTCTACACCTCCATCCCCCACTAGGACATTCAGTCCCTCTACACCTCCATCCCTCACCAGGACATTCAGTCCCTCTACATCTCCATCCCTCACCAGGACATTCAGTCCCTCTACACCTCCATCCCTCACCAGGACATTCAGTCCCTCGACAACTCCATCCCCCACCAGGACATTCAGTCCCTCTGCACCTCCATCCCCCACCAGGACATTCAGTCCCTCTACACCTCCATCCCCCACCAGGACATTCAGTCCCTCTACACCTCCATCCCCCACCAGGACATTCAGTCCCTCTACACCTCCATCCCCCACCAGGACATTCAGTCCCTCTACACCTCCATCCCTCACCAGGACATTCAGTCCCTCGACATCTCCATCCCTCACCAGGACATTCAGTCCCTCGACACCTCCATCCCCCACCAGGACATTCAGACCCTCTACACCTCCATCCCCCACCAGGACATTCAGTCCCTCTACACCTCCATCTCTCACCAGGACATTCAGTCCCTCTACACCTCCATCCCCCACCAGGACATTCAGTCCCTCTACACCTCCATCCCTCACCAGGACATTCAGTCCCTCTACATCTCCATCCCTCACCAGGACATTCAGTCCCTCTACACCTCCATCCCTCACCAGGACATTCAGTCCCTCGACACCTCCATCCCCCACCAGGACATTCAGTCCCTCTACACCTCCATCCCCCACCAGGACATTCAGTCCCTCTACACCTCCATCCCCCACCAGGACATTCAGTCCCTCTACACCTCCATCCCCCACCAGGACATTCAGTCCCTCGACACCTCCATCCCTCACCAGGACATTCAGTCCCTCTACACCTCCATCCCTCACCAGGACATTCAGTCCCTCGACACCTCCATCCCTCACCAGGACATTCAGTCCCTCGACACCTCCATCCCCCACCAGGACATTCAGTCCCTCTACACCTCCATCCCTCACCAGGACATTCAGTCCCTCGACACCTCCATCCCCCACCAGGACATTCAGTCCCTCTACATCTCCATCCCTCACCAGGACATTCAGTCCCTCTACACCTCCATCCCTCACCAGGACATTCAGTCCCTCTACACCTCCATCCCCCACCAGGACATTCAGTCCCTCTACACCTCCATCCCCCACTAGGACATTCAGTCCCTCGACACCTCCATCCCTCACCAGGACATTCAGTCCCTCTACATCTCCATCCCTCACCAGGACATTCAGTCCCTCTACACCTCCATCCCTCACCAGGACATTCAGTCCCTCTACACCTCCATCCCCCACTAGGACATTCAGTCCCTCGACACCTCCATCCCCCACCAGGACATTCAGTCCCTCTACACCTCCATCCTCCACCAGGACATTCAGTCCCTCTGCACCTCCATCCCCCACCAGGACATTCAGTCCCTCTGCACCTCCATCCCCCACCAGGACATTCAGTCCCTCTACATCTCCATCCCTCACCAGGACATTCAGTCCCTCTACACCTCCATCCCTCACCAGGACATTCAGTCCCTCTACACCTCCATCCCCCACTAGGACATTCAGTCCCTCGACACCTCCATCCCCCACCAGGACATTCAGTCCCTCTACACCTCCATCCTCCACCAGGACATTCAGTCCCTCTACACCTCCATCCCTCACCAGGACATTCAGTCCCTCGACAACTCCATCCCCCACCAGGACATTCAGTCCCTCTACACCTCCATCCCTCACCAGGACATTCAGTCCCTCTACACCTCCATCCCCCACCAGGACATTCAGTCCCTCGACACCTCCATCCCCCACCAGGACATTCAGTCCCTCCACACCTCCATCCCTCACCAGGACATTCAGTCCCTCTACACCTCCATCCCTCACCAGGACATTCAGTCCCTCCACACCTCCATCCCTCACCAGGACATTCAGTCCCCTCGACACCTCCATCCCCCACCAGGACATTCAGTCCCTCGACACCTCCATCCCCCACCAGGACATACAGTCCCTCTTCACCTCCATCCCTCACCAGGACATTCAGTCCCTCTACACCTCCATCCCCCACCAGGACATTCAGTCCCTCGACACCTCCATCCCTCACCAGGACATTCAGTCCCTCTACACCTCCATCCCCCACCAGGACATTCAGTCCCTCGACACCTCCCTCCCCCACCAGGACATTCAGTCCCTCAACACCTCCATCCCCCACCAGGACATACAGTCCCTCTCCACCTCCATCCCCCACCAGGACATTCAGTCCCTCGACACCTCCATCCCCCACCAGGACATACAGTCCCTCTGCACCTCCATCCCTCACCAGGACATTCAGTCCCTCTACACCTCCATCACCCACCAGGACATTCAGTCCCTCTACACCTCCATCCCTCACCAGGACATTCAGTCCCTCTACACCTCCATCCCCCACCAGGACATTCAGTCCCTCGACACCTCCATCCCCCACCAGGACATTCAGTCCCTCTACATCTCCATCCCCCACCAGGACATTCAGTCCCTCTACACCTCCATCCCCCACCAGGACATTCAGTCCCTCTACACCTCCATCCCCCACCAGGACATTCAGTCCCTCTACATCTCCATCCCCCACCAGGACATTCAGTCCCTCGACACCTCCATCCCTCACCAGGACATTCAGTCCCTCTACACCTCCATCCCCCACCAGGACATTCAGTCCCTCGACATCTCCATCCCTCACCAGGACACTCAGTCCCTCTGCACCTCCATCCCTCACCAGGACATTCAGTCCCTCTGCACCTCCATCCCCCACCAGGACATTCAGTCCCTCGACACCTCCATCCCTCACCAGGACATTCAGTCCCTCTACACCTCCATCCCTCACCAGGACATTCAGTCCCTCTACACCTCCATCCCCCACCAGGACATTCAGTCCCTCTACACCTCCATCCCCCACCAGGACATTCAGTCCCTCGACACCTCCATCCCTCACCAGGACATTCAGTCCCTCTACATTTCCATCCCTCACCAGGACATTCAGTCCCTCGACACCTCCATCCCCCACCAGGACATTCAGTCCCTCTGCACCTCCATCCCCCACCAGGACATTCAGTCCCTCTACACCTCCATCCCCCACCAGGACATTCAGTCCCTCTACACCTCCATCCCTCACCAGGACATTCAGTCCCTCTACACCTCCATCCCTCACCAGGACATTCAGTCCCTCCACACCTCCATCCCCCACCAGGACATTCAGTCCCTCCACACCTCCATCCCCCACCAGGACATTCAGTCCCTCGACACCTCCATCCCCCACCAGGACATTCAGTCCCTCGACACCTCCATCCCTCACCAGGACATTCAGTCCCTCGACACCTCCATCCCTCACCAGGACATTCAGTCCCTCTACACCTCCATCCCCCAACAGGACATTCAGTCCCTCTACACCTCCATCCCTCACCAGGACATTCAGTCCCTCGACACCTCCATCCCTCACCAGGACATTCAGTCCCTCTACACCTCCATCCCTCACCAGGACATTCAGTCCCTCTACACCTCCATCCCCCACCAGGACATTCAGTCCCTCTACACCTCCATCCCTCACCAGGACATACAGTCCCTCTCCACCTCCATCCCTCACCAGGACATTCAGTCCCTCTCCACCTCCATCCCTCACCAGGACATTCAGTCCCTCGACACCTCCATCCCTCACCAGGACATTCAGTCCCTCTACACCTCCATCCCTCACCAGGACATACAGTCCCTCTACACCTCCATCCCCCACCAGGACATTCAGTCCCTCTACACCTCCATCCCCCACCAGGACATTCAGTCCCTCTACACCTCCATCCCCCACCAGGACATTCAGTCCCTCGACATCTCCATCCCTCAGCAGGACATTCAGTCCCTCGACACCTCCATCCCTCACCAGGACATTCAGTCCCTCTACACCTCCATCCCTCACCAGGACATTCAGTCCCTCTACACCTCCATCCCCCACCAGGACATTCAGTCCCTCTACACCTCCATCCCCCACCAGGACATTCAGTCCCTCTACACCTCCATCCCCCACCAGGACATTCAGTCCCTCTACACCTCCATCCCCCACCAGGACATTCAGTCCCTCTACACCTCCATCCCCCACCAGGACATTCAGTCCTTCTACACCTCCATCCCTCACCAGGACATTCAGTCCCTCTACACCTCCATCCCTCACCAGGACATTCAGTCCCTCTACATCTCCATCCCTCACCAGGACATTCAGTCCCTCTACACCTCCATCCCTCACCAGGACATTCAGTCCCTCTACACCTCCATCCCCCACCAGGACATATAGTCCCTCTACACCTCCATCCCTCAACAGGACATTCAGTCCCTCTACACCTCCATCCCTCACCAGGACATTCAGTCCCTCTACACCTCCATCCCTCAACAGGACATTCAGTCCCTCTACACCTCCACCCCTCACCAGGACATTCAGTCCCTCTACACCTCCATCCCCCAGAAGGACATTCAGTCCCTCTGCATCTCCATCCCTCACCAGGACATTCAGTCCCTCTGCACCTCCATCCCTCACCAGGACATTCAGTCCCTCTACACCTCCATCCCTCACCAGGACATTCAGTCCCTCGACACCTCCATCCCCCACCAGGACATTCAGTCCCCCGACATCTCCATCCCTCACCAGGACATTCAGTCCCTCTACACCTCCATCCCTCACCAGGACATTCAGTCCCTCTACAACTCCATCCCCCAGAAGGACATTCAGTCCCTCTGCATCTCCATCCCTCACCAGGACATTCAGTCCCTCTGCACCTCCATCCCTCACCAGGACATTCAGTCCCTCGACACCTCCATCCCCCACCAGGACATTCAGTCCCTCTACACCTCCATCCCTCACCAGGACATTCAGTCCCTCGACACCTCCATCCCCCACCAGGACATTCAGTCCCCCGACATCTCCATCCCTCACCAGGACATTCAGTCCCTCTACACCTCCATCCCCCACCAGGACATTCAGTCCCTCTACACCTCCATCCCTCACCAGGACATTCAGTCCCTCGACACCTCCATCCCCCACCAGGACATTCAGTCCCTCTACACCTCCATCCCCCACCAGGACATTCAGTCCCTCTGCACCTCCATCCCTCACCAGGACATTCAGTCCCTCTACATCTCCATCTCTCACCAGGACATTCAGTCCCTCCACACCTCCATCCCCCACCAGGACATTCAGTCCCTCTACATCTCCATCCCTCACCAGGACATTCAGTCCCTCGACACCTCCATCCCTCACCAGGACATTCAGTCCCTCTGCACCTCCAATCCTCACCAGGACATTCAGTCCCTCGACACCTCCATCCCTCACCAGGACATTCAGTCCCTCGACACCTCCATCCCTCACCAGGACATTCAGTCCCTCTACACCTCCATCCCTCACCAGGACATTCAGTCCCTCTACACCTCCATCCCTCACCAGGACATTCAGTCCCTCTACACCTCCATCCCTCACCAGGACATTCAGTCCCTCTACACCTCCATCCCTCACCAGGACATTCAGTCCCTCTACATCTCCATCCCTCACCAGGACATTCAGTCCCTCTACATCTCCATCCCTCACCAGGACATTCAGTCCCTCTACATCTCCATCCCTCACCAGGACATTCAGTCCCTCTACACCTCCATCCCTCACCAGGACATTCAGTCCCTCAACACCTCCATCCCCCACCAGGACATTCAGTCCCTCTACACCTCCATCTCCCACCAGGACATTCAGTCCCTCTACACCTCCATCCCCCACCAGGACATTCAGTCCCTCTACTCCTCCATCCCTCACCAGGACATTCAGTCCCTCTACACCTCCATCCCCCAACAGGACATTCAGTCCCTCTACATCTCCATCCCTCACCAGGACATTCAGTCCCTCTACACCTCCATCCCTCACCAGGACATTCAGTCCCTCTCCACCTCCATCCCTCACCAGGACATTCAGTCCCTCTGCACCTCCATCCCTCACCAGGACATTCAGTCCCTCCACACCTCCATCCCCCACCAGGACATTCAGTCCCTCGACACCTCCATCCCTCACCAGGACATTCAGTCCCTCTACACCTCCATCCCCCACCAGGACATTCAGTCCCTCTACACCTCCATCCCTCACCAGGACATTCAGTCCCTCTACACCTCCATCCCTCACCAGGACATTCAGTCCCTCTACACCTCCATCCCTCACCAGGACATTCAGTCCCTCTACACCTCCATCCCTCACCAGGACATTCAGTCCCTCGACACCTCCATCCCTCACCAGGACATTCAGTCCCTCTACACCTCCATCCCTCACCAGGACATTCAGTCCCTCTACACCTCCATCCCCCACCAGGACATTCAGTCCCTCGACATCTCCATCCCTCACCAGGACATTCAGTCCCTCGACACCTCCATCCCTCACCAGGACATTCAGTCCCTCTACATCTCCATCCCTCACCAGGACATTCATTCCCTCGACACCTCCATCCCTCACCAGGACATTCAGTCCCTCTACACCTCCATCCCCCACCAGGACATTCAGTCCCTCGACATCTCCATCCCTCACCAGGACATTCAGTCCCTCGACACCTCCATCCCTCACCAGGACATTCAGTCCCTCTACACCTCCATCCCCCACCAGGACATTCAGTCCCTCGACACCTCCATCCCCCACCAGGACATTCAGTCCCTCTGCACCTCCATCCCTCACCAGGACATTCAGTCCCTCTACACCTCCATCCCTCACCAGGACATTCAGTCCCTCTACACCTCCATCCCTCACCAGGACATTCAGTCCCTCTACATCTCCATCCCTCACCAGGACATTCAGTCCCTCTACAACTCCATCCCCCACCAGGACATTCAGTCCCTCGACACCTCCATCCCTCACCAGGACATTCAGTCCCTCGACACCTCCATCCCTCACCAGGACATTCAGTCCCTCTACACCTCCATCCCCCACCAGGACATTCAGTCCCTCGACATCTCCATCCCTCACCAGGACATTCAGTCCCTCGACACCTCCATCCCTCACCAGGACATTCAGTCCCTCTACACCTCCATCCCCCACCAGGACATTCAGTCCCTCGACACCTCCATCCCCCACCAGGACATTCAGTCCCTCTGCACCTCCATCCCTCACCAGGACATTCAGTCCCTCTACACCTCCATCCCTCACCAGGACATTCAGTCCCTCTACACCTCCATCCCTCACCAGGACATTCAGTCCCTCTACATCTCCATCCCTCACCAGGACATTCAGTCCCTCTACACCTCCATCCCCCACCAGGACATTCAGTCCCTCGACACCTCCATCCCTCAACAGGACATTCAGTCCCTCGACACCTCCATCCCTCACCAGGACATTCAGTCCCTCTACACCTCCATCCCTCACCAGGACATTCAGTCCCTCGACACCTCCATCCCTCACCAGGACATTCAGTCCCTCTACACCTCCATCCCTCACCAGGACATTCAGTCCCTCTACACCTCCATCCCCCACCAGGACATTCAGTCCCTCTACACCTCCATCCCCTCACCAGGACATTCAGTCCCTCGACACCTCCATCCCTCACCAGGACATTCAGTCCCTCTACACCTCCATCCCCCACCAGGACATTCAGTCCCTCTCCACCTCCATCCCCCACCAGGACATTCAGTCCCTCTGCACCTCCATCCCCCACCAGGACATTCAGTCCCTCTACACCTCCATCCCCCACTAGGACATTCAGTCCCTCTACACCTCCATCCCCCACTAGGACATTCAGTCCCTCTACACCTCCATCCCTCACCAGGACATTCAGTCCCTCCACATCTCCATCCCTCACCAGGACATTCAGTCCCTCTACACCTCCATCCCTCACCAGGACATTCAGTCCCTCGACACCTCCATCCCCCACCAGGACATTCAGTCCCTCTACACCTCCATCCCCCACCAGGACATTCAGTCCCTCTACACCTCCATCCCCCACCAGGACATTCAGTCCCTCGACATCTCCATCCCTCACCAGGACATTCAGTCCCTCGACACCTCCATCCCTCACCAGGACATTCAGTCCCTCGACACCTCCATCCCCCACCAGGACATTCAGTCCCTCGACATCTCCATCCCTCACCAGGACATTCAGTCCCTCGACATCTCCATCCCTCACCAGGACATTCAGTCCCTCTACACCTCCATCCCCCACCAGGACATTCAGTCCCTCTACACCTCCATCTCTCACCAGGACATTCAGTCCCTCTACACCTCCATCCCCCACCAGGACATTCAGTCCCTCTACACCTCCATCCCTCACCAGGACATTCAGTCCCTCTACATCTCCATCCCTCACCAGGACATTCAGTCCCTCTACACCTCCATCCCTCACCAGGACATTCAGTCCCTCGACACCTCCATCCCCCACCAGGACATTCAGTCCCTCTACACCTCCATCCCCCACCAGGACATTCAGTCCCTCTACACCTCCATCCCCCACCAGGACATTCAGTCCCTCTACACCTCCATCCCCCACCAGGACATTCAGTCCCTCGACACCTCCATCCCTCACCAGGACATTCAGTCCCTCTACACCTCCATCCCTCACCAGGACATTCAGTCCCTCTACACCTCCATCCCCCACCAGGACATTCAGTCCCTCTACACCTCCATCCCCCACCAGGACATTCAGTCCCTCTACACCTCCATCCCCCACCAGGACATTCAGTCCCTCTACACCTCCATCCCTCACCAGGACATTCAGTCCCTCTACACCTCCATCTCCCACCAGGACATTCAGTCCCTCTACACCTCCATCCCCCACCAGGACATTCAGTCCCTCTACACCTCCATCCCTCACCAGGACATTCAGTCCCTCTACACCTCCATCCCTCACCAGGACATTCAGTCCCTCTACACCTCCATCCCCCACCAGGACATTCAGTCCCTCGACACCTCCATCCCTCACCAGGACATTCAGTCCCTCTGCACCTCCATCCCTTTCCAGGACATTCAGTCCCTCTACACCTCCATCCCCCACCAGGACATTCAGTCCCTCGACACCTCCATCCCTCACCAGGACATTCAGTCCCTCTACACCTCCATCCCCCACCAGGACATTCAGTCCCTCTACACCTCCATCCCTCACAAGGACATTCAGTCCCTCTACACCTCCATCCCTCACCAGGACATTCAGTCCCTCGACACCTCCATCCCTCACCAGGACATTCAGTCCCTCGACACCTCCATCCCTCACCAGGACATTCAGTCCCTCTACACCTCCATCCCTCACCAGGACATACAGTCCCTCTACACCTCCATCCCTCACCAGGACATACAGTCCCTCTACACCTCCATCCCTCACCAGGACATTCAGTCCCTCGACACCTCCATCCCTCACCAGGACATTCAGTCCCTCTACACCTCCATCCCTCACCAGGACATTCAGTCCCTCTACACCTCCATCCCCCACCAGGACATTCAGTCCCTCGACATCTCCATCCCTCACCAGGACATTCAGTCCCTCGACACCTCCATCCCTCACCAGGACATTCAGTCCCTCTACATCTCCATCCCTCACCAGGACATTCAGTCCCTCGACACCTCCATCCCTCACCAGGACCTTCAGTCCCTCGACACCTCCATCCCTCACCAGGACATTCAGTCCCTCTGCACCTCCATCCCCCACCAGGACATTCAGTCCCTCGACATCTCCATCCCTCACCAGGACATTCAGTCCCTCGACACCTCCATCCCTCACCAGGACATTCAGTCCCTCTACACCTCCATCCCCCACCAGGACATTCAGTCCCTCTACACCTCCATCCCTCACCAGGACATTCAGTCCCTCTACACCTCCATCCCTCACCAGGACATTCAGTCCCTCTACACCTCCATCCCCCACCAGGACATTCAGTCCCTCTACACCTCCATCCCTCACCAGGACATTCAGTCCCTCTACACCTCCATCCCTCACCAGGACATTCAGTCCCTCTACACCTCCATCCCTCACCAGGACATTCAGTCCCTCTACATCTCCATCCCTCACCAGGACATTCAGTCCCTCTGCACCTCCATCCCCCACCAGGACATTCAGTCCCTCGACACCTCCATCCCTCACCAGGACATTCAGTCCCTCTACACCTCCATCCCTCACCAGGACATTCAGTCCCTCTACACCTCCATCCCTCACCAGGACATTCAGTCCCTCTACACCTCCATCCCTCACCAGGACATTCAGTCCCTCTACACCTCCATCCCTCACCAGGACATTCAGTCCCTCTACACCTCCATCCCTCACCAGGACATTCAGTCCCTCTACACCTCCATCCCTCACCAGGACATTCAGTCCCTCTGCACCTCCATCCCCCACCAGGACATTCAGTCCCTCTACACCTCCATCCCCCACCAGGACATTCAGTCCCTCTACACCTCCATCCCTCACCAGGACATTCAGTCCCTCTACACCTCCATCCCCCACCAGGACATTCAGTCCCTCTGCACCTCCATCCCCCACCAGGACATTCAGTCCCTCTACACCTCCATCCCCCACCAGGACATTCAGTCCCTCTGCACCTCCATCCCCCACCAGGACATTCAGTCCCTCTACACCTCCATCCCTCACCAGGACATTCAGTCCCTCGACACCTCCATCCCTCACCAGGACATTCCGTCCCTCTACATCTCCATCCCCCACCAGGACATTCAGTCCCTCTACACCTCCATCCCTCACCAGGACATTCAGTCCCTCTACATCTCCATCCCTCACCAGGACATTCAGTCCCTCTACACCTCCATCCCTCACCAGGACATTCAGTCCCTTGACACCTCCATCCCCCACCAGGACATTCAGTCCCTCAACACCTCCATCCCACACCAGGACATTCAGTCCCTCCACACCTCCATCCCCCAGAAGGACATTCAGTCCCTCTACATCTCCATCCCTCACCAGGACATTCAGTCCCTCTACACCTCCATCCCTCACCAGGACATTCAGTCCCTCGACACCTCCATCCCTCAACAGGACATTCAGTCCCTCTACACCTCCATCCCCCAGAAGGACGGCCTGTGGGCCCCTCGCTTCTCCCTTGAACGGAGGCCTGACCAGTCCCCATCCACCACCACCTCCTTCGCTGGCTGAACTTGTTCTTTCGTTGAACAACTTCTCCTTTGACTCCACTCACTTCTTGCAAATAAATGGTGTCGCTATGGGAACCTGTATGGGTCCTCGCTATACCTGCCTTTTTGTGGGATACGTGGAACATTCTTTGTTCCAGTCCTACTCAGGTCCCCTCCTTCACCTCTTTTTCCAGTATATTGATGATTGTATCGGTGCCGTTTCCTGCTCTTGCCCCAAAATGGAAAATTTAATCAACTTTGCTTCCAATTTCCACCCTTCCCTCGCCTTCACATGGTCCATCTCCGACTCTTCCCTTCCTCGACTTCTCTAGCTCCATTTCTGGGGATAGGTTGTCAACCAATATCTACTGTAAGCCCACCGACTCCCACAGCTACCTTGATTACACTTCCTCCCACCCCGCTTCCTGTAAGGACTCGATTCCCTTCTCCCAGTTTCTCCGTCTCTGTCACGTCTGTTCTGACGATACGACCTTCCACACCAGTGCTTCCGATATATGTTCCTTTTTCCTCAACTGAGGATTCCCCTTCACTGTGATTGACAGGGCCCTCGACCATGTCCCTCTCATTTCCCACACTTCCGCCCTCACCCCTTCCCCTCTCTCTCCCAGAACCAGGATAGGGTCCCCCTTGTCCTCACCTTCCACCCCACCAGCCTCCACATTCAATGCATCATACTCCGCCACTACCAAACACATCTTCCCCTCGCCTCCCCTTTCAGCATTCCGAAGGGACCGCTCCCTCCGTGACACCCTGGTCCACTCTTCTATCACCCCCAACACCTGCTCTCCTCTCCACGGCACCTTCCCGTGCGAGCGCAGGAGATGCAACACCTGTCCTTTCACCTCCTCCCTTCCCACCATCCAGGGCCCCAAACACTCCTTCCAGGTGAAACAATGATTTACTTGTACTTCTTTCAATTTAGTATACTGTATCCGCTGCACACAATGCGGTCTTCTCTACACTGGGGAGACCAAATGCAGACTGGGTGATCGCTTTGGTGAACACTTCCGCTCTGTCCACAAGTATGACCCTGACCTGCCGATCGCTTGCCATTTTAATTCCCCTTCCCACTCCCACTCTGACCTCTCTGTCCTCGGTCTTTCACACTGTTCCAATGAAGCTCAACGTAAGCTCAAGGAACAGCACCTCACAGCACCTGGAGTACTGTGAGCAGTTCTGGGCACCGCACCTTCAGAAGGACATATTGGCCTTGGAGGGAGTGCAGCGTAGGTTTACTAGAATGATACCCGGACTTCAAGGGTTAAGTTACGAGGAGAGATTACACAAATTGGGGTTGTAATCTCTGGAGTTTCGAAGGTTAAGGGGTGATCTGATCGAAGTTTATAAGATATTAAGGGGAACAGATAGGGTGGATAGAGAGAAACTATTTCCGCTGGTTGGGGATTCTAGGAGTAGGGGGCACAGTCTAAAAATTAGAGCCAGACCTTTCAGGAGTGAGATTAGAAAACATTTCTACACACAAAGGGTTGTAGAAGTTTGGAACTTTCTTCCGCAAACGGCAATTGATACTAGCTCAATTGCTAAATTTAAATCTGAGATAGATAGCTTTTTGGCAACCAAAGGTATTAAGGGATATGGGCCAAAGGCCGGTATATGGAGTTAGATCACAGATCAGCCATGATCTTATCAAATGGCGGAGCAGGCACGAGGGGCTGAATGGCCTACTCCTGTTCCTATGTTCCTATGATTTTTGGACAGCATGTGCTGGTGATGGTTCTGCTGTTGACATATAGCTCCTCTAGACCCATTTTTTGTTTCTTTACTTGTCCCTTTTTGCCTTGCACTATCATTCCTTTTGACATTTAATCACTCCTGCACTCCACCCTATCATAGACCTTCCATATTGTTCTTTCTTCCCCACTTTCCCTGGCTCTGTACTTGCTTATAAACTGTTAAATCTCAAACTTCTTGCAGTGTTGATGAAAGCTCATCGACCTGAAATCTTAACTCTGTTTCTTTCTCCACGGACGCTGCCTGACCTGCTGAGTGTTTCCAGCATTTTCTGTTTTTATTTCAGATTTCCAGCATCCACAATATTTTGCTTTTGACTGCATGGTATGCAGTATCATGGAAGGTACAGCAGAGGAGGAGGCCAATCGGCCCATCGTGA